>NW_027650119.1:0-167308 GCF_965287045.1 Carcharhinus amblyrhynchos
AAGCGTTAGGTCAGCCCCATCTCTCCTCCTGCTGAATATTTCCAGCATTTTATTTGGAATTGCTCTACTTTCCCAGTAATGTGAATGATGCTTGGATTTTTAGTGATGTTATTTGAGATGAGGAAGGAAAGCAGGCACAGGGGGGTCGCATCCCGGTTCTGTTTGGTGGGTAGTGCATGCCGAGGGAAACCAGAGTGATCCCACCTCCCAATTCCTGGAGATCAGAGGCCCTCTCAACGGCGACCCCACTGTAGGTCGCTGCAACCTTGATAACAACAGCCACCATGATTATAACTTCTCTTTCCCTCAGAGACAGGATCGCCCACGTTGGAGCACTAATCCGAACCCTTATCTCCCAACTCCTCGTAGACACTTTCTCTCCGTGCCCTTTAACCCCTTTCCAGACATCGTGACCTTTGACCACTCTGGCTGTCCACTTCAGTCTGGAACTCAGTTCCTCCGTGAATTTAAAGGCTCCCCTCGAATTCCCTCCTCACTCTCAATTTCCCTCATTTTTTTTTAGCCTCGGCCCCTGGATTTGAACCCTGGGTGCTGGGGCTCACGGACCTTTCCAACATTATCCAGCTCACAGCTTCCCAGATCGAATATAAATGTCGATGCAAAAGTATAAAATCACAGAATGGTGAGAGCACAGGAGGCCATTCAGCCCATTGTGTCCATGCTGGCTCTCTGGAAAAGCTAGTCCCCTCGAGCCACGTCCCCCACCTTTTGCCCTGCAAATGTTTTCACTTCGGATAATTATCCATTTCCTTCTTGAAAATCCTCAAATCTGTGTCCACCACACTCCGAGGCAGCGCATTCCCGACCCTAACCACTCACGGGGGGGGGAGCAGGTTCTTACTTTTGTCAATCGCCTTAACATGGTTTGCTCTGGTTTTCAACCCTTCCATCAATGGGAACAATTTGATTTGATTTGTTATTGTCACGTGTATTAACATACAGTAAAAAGTATTGTTCCTGTGCGCTACACAAAGCATACCAGGAGTTGAGGGGTTGAGCTATGAGGAGAGGCTGAATAAACTAGGCTTGTACTCGTTAGAGTTTAGAAGCAATGGAGGGAGATCTCATTGAACATAAGAACATAAGAAATAGGAGCAGGAGTAGGCCATCTAGCCCTTCGAGCCTGCCCCGCCATTCAATAAGATCATGGCTGAACTGTCGTGGCTCAGTTCCACATTCCCGCCCTCTCCCCATAACCCTTAATCCCCTCTCTTATCAAGAACCCATCAACCCGCTTCTTAAAAATATTTAGCGAGGCAGCCTCCACCACTTCAACGGGCAGAGAATTCCAGAGATTCACCACCCTTTGAGTGAAGAAGTTCCTCCTCAACTCCGTTCTAAACGCCTCCCTTTATCTTGAGGCTGTGCCCCCTAGTCCTACTGTCTTTTTTGAGCGGGAAGAGTCTCTCCACCTCTATCCTATCCATCCCATTCATCATCTTATACGTCTCAATGAGATCTCCCCTCATTCTTCTAAACTCTAACGAGTACAAGCCTAGTTTATTCAGCCTCTCCTCATAGCTCAATCCCTCAACTCCGGTATCAGCCTAGTAAACCTCCTCTGCACTCCCTCCAGGGCCAAAATATCCTTGCGCAGGTGCGGCGCCCAAAACTGCGCACAGTACTCCAGCTGCGGCCTCACCAATGCCCTATACAGCTGCAGCAAGACCTCCCTACTTTTATATTCAATCCCCCTCGCTATGAAGGCCAGCATCCCATTCGCATTCCTGACCCTAACCACTGAGACATATAAGATGATGAATGGGATGGATAGGATAGAGGTGGAGAGACTCTTCCCGCTCAGAAAGGCAGTAGGACTAGAGGGCACAGCCTCAGGATAAAGGGGGGCGGTTGAGACGGAGTTGAGGTGGAACTTCTTCACTCAAAGGGTGGTGAATCTCTGGAATTCTCTGCCTGTTGAAGTGGTGGAAGCTGCCTCAATAAATATATTTAAGACGCGGGTTGATGGGTTTTTGATAAGCGAGGGGATTAAAGGTTATGGGGAGAGGGCGGGAATGTGGAACTGAGCCACGACAGATCAGCCATGATCTTATTGAATGGCGGGGCAGCTCGAAGGGCTAGATGGCCTACTCCTGCTCCTATTTCTTATGTTCTTATGTTCTTATTCATAGAGAAGGAAAGCAGAGAGTGCAGAATGTAGTGTTACAGTCACAGTGAGGGTTTAGAGAAAGATCAACTTAATGCGAGGTAGGTCCATTCAAAAGTCTGACAGCAGCAGGGAAGAAGCTGTTTTTGAGTCGGTCGGTACGGGACCTCAGACTTTTGTATCTTTTTACTGAAGGAAGAAGGTGGAAGAGAGAATGTCCGGGGTGTGTGGGGTCCTTGATTATACTGGCTGCTTTGCCGAGGCAGCGGGAAGTGTAGACAGAGTCAATGGATGGGAGGCTGGTTTGCGTGATGGATTGGGGGCTACATTCATGACCTTTTGTAGTTTTTTGCGGTCTTGGGCAGAGCAGGAGCCCAGACCCAAGCTGTGATACAACCAGAAAAAATGCTTTCTATGGTGCATCTGTAAAAGTTGGTGGGACTCGTAGCGGACATTGCCAAATTTCCTTCGTCTTCTGAGAAAGAGAAAGTCCCAATCTACTCTGCGTTGTGGAGTTTTGTGGTGCAGTGGGTTAGTGTCCCTGCCTCTGAGCCAGGAGCTCTGGGTTCAAGTCCAGCCCAGTGGGTTAGTGTCCCTGCCTCTGGGTCAGGAGCTCCAGGTTCGATTCCCACCAGGCCTTGTTGGCCAAGGAATGTGTGTTCATAACGTGGCCAAACAGGTGGAGTGTCCACCTGTAACATCCTTCCAAACACAGTGGCTGGTGGTAAGGGTGGGAGAGACTCCTGCTCATCCACGCTTTATGTGGGGCAGCACGGTGGCACAGCGGTTAGCATTGCTACCTCACAGTGCCAGGGACCCGGGGTTCAATTCCAGCCTTGGGTCACTGTCTGTGGAGTTTGCACATTCTCCCCGTGTCCATGTGGGTTTCCTCTGGGTGCTCCACAGTCCTCCCAGGTCCAGAGATGTGTGGGTTAGGTAGATTGCCGTGCTAAATTGTCCCGTAGTGTCAGGGGGACTCGCAGAGTTAATACATGGGGTTATGGGGATAGGGCCTGGGTGGGGTTGTGGTCAGTATGACTCAATGGGCTGAATGGCCTCCTTCTCCAACGTAGGGATTCTATGATTCTATCCCCTCAAGCTATAAGCCCCTGGCGATAGATTAGTAACCTGTTCCGGGAATTACTAACGATGGGAAATGGACGAAAGTAGACCTTTAGTGCATCACCAGGTGAGAGAAGAGAATTAGAATCCTGACAAGACCCCCCCTGCCCCCCTCATGATTTTGAACACCTCTCATCAAACCTCTCCCAAACTCCCCTCCAAGGAAAACACACCCAACTTACAAGACTGAAAGCCCATAAGATTTAGGAGCAGGAATAGGCCATTTGGCCCATCGAGTCTGCTGCACCATTCGATTATGGCTGATCGGTTCTCCTGCCCTTCACCCCCTATCTATCCACAAAGCCTGAAGCCCCTTTGAATCCATCCTTCGTCTTTCCTGCACCTTCTGTAACGCTGACCTTTGCTTTATTTCCAGGAACTTTTTACTCTGGGGCCAGATTCAGTTGCCGGAATTAGCACTGATAGAGATTGGGAGCCTGCCCAGATGGGAGGTTGGAGATTGCACTGGTTTGGAACATAGCTCTCCGTTCCCTGAGAGACGCTGGCACGAGGTGGCCTGATTTAAAAACCCTCCCGTATCAGAAATACTTTCACTCCGCTGGAAACCGACAAGTGTACTCTCGCCAAACAGTTCAGTAGAATCTTAGAAAGTATTTCACAGTGAATTTAAATCAGCTTTTTCACAGCCCCAGGACCAGACGTCTGATTAGAAATGATACTGAGCCTATTTACAACTGAATTAATAAAACTTTCCCAAGTTACCTCTCATAAATACATCGTAACAGACCAAAAATAATGTTATCTGTTGGTTCATGAATATACGAATTTGAGTAGAAACTTGACTTAATCATAGAATCCGTACAGTGCAGAAGGAGGCCATTCAGCCCATCAAGTCTGCATAGACTCAGCACCTTATCCAGGTCCACTCCCCCACCCTATCCCTGTAGCCCCATGTATTTACCCCACTGGAACAATAAGGTGCCATTTACACTGGTCAGTCCACCTAACCCGCACATCTCTGGAGTGTGGGAGGAAACCGGAGCACCCGGAGGAAACCCACGCAGGCACGGGGAGAATGTGCACTGTCTCCACACAGACAGTGACCCATGCCGGGAATCGAACCCGGGTCCCTGGCGCTGTGAGGCAGCAGTGCTAACCCACTGTATCACCGTGCCCCCGGGAATCGAACCCGGGTCCCTGGCGCTGTGAGACAGCAGTGTTAACCCACTGTGTCACCCAGGAATCGAACCCGGGTCCCTGGCGCTGTGAGACAGCAGTGTTAACCCACTGTGTCACCGTGCCCCCGGGAATCGAACCCGGGTCCCTGGCGCTGTGAGACAGCAGTGTTAACCCACTGTGTCACCGTGCCCCCGGGAATCGAACCCGGGTCCCTGGCGCTGTGAGACAGCAGTGTTAACCCACTGTGTCACCGTGCCCCCTGGAATCGAACCTGGGTCCCTGGCACTGTGAGACAGCAGTGGTAACCCACTGTGCCACCGTGCTCCCCAGGAATCGAACCCGGGTCCCTGGCGCTGTGAGACAGCAGTGCTAACCCACTGTGTCACCGTGCCCCCTGGAATCGAACCCGGGTCCCTGGCACTGTGAGACAGCAGTGCTAACCCACTGTGTCACCGTGTCCCCGGGAATCGAACCCGGGTCCCTGGCACTGTGAGACAGCAGTGTTAACCCACTGTGCCACCGTGTCCCCGGGAATGGAACCCGGGTCCCTGGCGCTGTGAGACAGCAGTGCTAACCCACTGTGTCACCGTGCCCCCGGGAATCGAACCCGGGTCCCTGGCGCTGTGAGACAGCAGTGTTAACCCACTGTGTCACCGTGCCAAACATAGTGACTGCCAATTCCTGATTGTGTCCAAAACAGAAACACTTTGCCCAACCCCAAAATAGATTTGTCTTTTTGCCCTTTGTTTTCTGGAAGCTTCTTTCTATTAAAAGCACGATGCACGAGAACAAAAATCTGGCAATATTCAACGTGGTTTAAGAGGTTGGAAGAGATTTTCTGTTGTGGTTCTTGTCACCTGACAGTTAGTGATAAATCTTTTTTAGAAGCGATATTGGTTTCTCTCTCCCTGCCCCTGGCTCAGTCTATCCTCCTTTCTTTCTATGTGTGCCTCTATCTCCCGCTCTTTCCTTCTCCCCATCTCCCTGTCTCAGTTTCTCTTCCACTTTCTCTGACTCAATCTCCCTTTCTCTCCATATTGCTTCCCATCTCTCCCTCAATCTTTCTGCTTCCCTCTCCCCATCCCTACCACTCTCTTCCTGAGTCAGTCTCTCACATTCTCTCTCTCTCTCTGCCTAGTCACTCTTGTATCTCTGTTTGAACAGTTTAGAGGGGTCATTTTAACCAACATGCCGAGATGGAGAACAGCGTTGTTTTATATCCATTCCAGTGGATTGGGTTGGGTGTAAAATTGAAGTCTCACATTACCAGGCTAAAGTCCAACAGGTTTATTTGGTAGCACTAGCTTTTGGAACACTGCCCCTTCATCAGGTGAGTGGGACTTGTGTTCACAAACAGGGTATATAAAGACACAAACTCAATTTACAAAATAATGGTTGGAATGTGAGTCTTTACAGCTAATCAAGTCTTAACGGTACAGACAATGTGAGTGGAGAGAGGGTTAGGCACAGGTTAAAGAGATGTGTATTGTCTCCAGACAGGACAGTTAGTGAGATTTTGCAAGCACAAGCAAGTCACGGGGGTTACAGGTAGTGTGACATGAACCCAAGATCCCGGTTGAGGCTGTCCTTGTGTGCGGAACTTCGCTATCAGTTTCTGCTCAGCGACTCTGCGCTGTCATGTGTTGTGAAGGCCGCCTTGGAGAATGCTTACCCGAAGATCAGAGACCGAATGCCCGTGACCGCTGAAGTGTTGGCCAACAGGAAGGGAACAGTCTTGCCTGGTGATTGTTGAGCGATGTTCATTCATCCGTTGTCGTAGCGTCTGCATGGTCTCCCCAATGTACCGTGCTTCGGGACATCCTTTCCTGCAGCGTATCAGGTAGACAACGTTGGCCGAGTCGCAAGAGTATTTACCATGTACCTGGTGGATGGTGTTCTCGTGTGTGATGACAGCCAAGTTCCAGACAGGCTGGTGCAACATCGAGGACTGAGGGGCCTGTACTGTGCTGTAATGTTCTATAATAATAATGTTCTTCCCAAACACTGTGCAGAGCCTTTGTGAAGTTTAAATGCTAGCATTGGACCTTTTGGGCTGAATGGCCTGTTTCAGTATTGTAAATAGTTGGGATTTCTTTAGCATATCTTTGCGCTCACACTGCCTTTTCTTTCCCCTTTGGGGAAATAGCTTCCCGCGGTGATATCAGCCTGTTGGAATGTTTGGTAATGTTACACGTTCTAAAGGTCTTGGCTGAAGTTATTGAGAGTATATCAGACGGTTGTGTTTCTCACACATCTCTCTCTGCCTCTCGGTATCTGCAGCACTGGGCAGTATTCCAGACTATTACGGAGATTTTCATCTTGGTTCCTGCACTGGTTGGCCTCAAAGGCAACTTAGAAATGACCCTTGCTTCCAGACTATCGACAGCGGTGAGTATCAGTTTCAGATTGACATTAGCCTTCTGAGTTTAGAGCCATGGAGGTTTACAGCATGGAAACAGGCCCTTCAGCCCAACCATGCCATCCTATTTTTACCAATAAGCTAATCCCAGTTGCCCGCATTTGGCCCATATCCCTTTATACCCATCGTACCCACGCAACTGTCTAAACATTCTTTAAAAGACAAAATTGTACCTGCCTCTACCACCACCTCTGGCAGCTCGTTCCATCAGTTCACCAATGCTTCCTGGTTTGGTGGTGGTAAATTGTGCTTCAGAGAAATTGCGTAGATTTTTCCAGATGAACCCCTGACCCCTCCCTGAATGCTCCACAGATTGGCGGTCTAAGATAGTAGAACTCAGAGCAGGAGTAGCCATCCAGCCCCTCACATCTGCTCCGCTTTTCAATAAGATCATAACTGATCACTACCTTAATGCCACTTTCCCGGATCCCTCGATTTCCCGAGTGATGACACCTCAGCTGCAGATAGAGCCAACAAAAAGCTTTCATTACCAAAAATTCATATCCCAGTGAGTAAAGACATTCCTCCTCATCTCAATCCAAGGTGATTGAACCTTCATCCTGAGATTGTACATCCTAAGTTGTAGCACAGGGTGACAGTCTCTCAGTATCGACCCTAATGTTTCAGTGAGATCATCTCTCGTTCTTCAAAGCTCCGGAGAATATCCACCCAATTTACTCAGCTTCTCATCATTGGACAACCTTCCCACCCTGGGAACCAATCCAAAGAACCTTCATTCTATCACCTCCGATGCAAATCTATCCTCTCTTAAACATAGTGACCAAAAAACAGCACCCTCTATTCCAGATATGGCCTCACCAAAATCCTGCACATCTGCAGCAAGATTTCTTCACTCTTCTGTTCTGATTCTCTTTACACAAAGGCCAACATGCCTTTGGGGCGGCACGGTAGCACAGTGGGTTAGCACTGCTGCTTCACAGCTCCAGGGACCTGGGTTCAATTCCCGTCTCGGGTCACTGTCTGTGTGGAGTTTGCACATTCTCCCCGTGTCTGTGTGGGTTTTCTCCGGGTGCTCCAGTTTCCTCCCACAGTCCAAAGATGTGTGGGTTAGTTTGATTGGCCATGCTAAAAATTGCCCCTTAGTGTCCTGAGATGTGTAGGTTAGAGGGATTAGCGGGTAAATTTGTAGGGATATGGGGGTAGGATTGTGATAGGGCTGAATGGTATCCCCGCGTACTGTAGGGTTTCTATAATTCTGTGCCGTTGGTCTTCCTGATTCCTTGCAGTTGGATAATGATTTGGTGTTGCTGGTTATGTGTCAGCTCAACTCTCCCCCCCAACATCCTCCAAAAGCCCCAGCGCCCCCCCCAAACCTTTCACCATCTGATTGGATGATTTTTGACTGCCACTCGAAAGTTTCTCTCATTTTCAGAACTTTGATATCTCACAAACTGAAATGTTCAAACGCCATCAGCAAGAGACGGGGGTGGGGGGGGTGGGGGGGTGGGGGCAGGATTGGTAATCGGAGGGTTCTTGCTGGCATTAACAGCATTGATTGGCTGGGATTCACCCCCCCCGGATCGATGTTAAATTCTCCCTATTGGACGTTCTCCCAGCCAGCTGCACTGTCCCGAGACTGGCCCGCTGTTTTTAAAGAGTGACCCAATGTCCACGCTGACAGACAGACCCCCTCCCCCTCACAAAAACATAGTGTCTCCTCCACCCCCCCTACTGACCAGGGGAATACCATAGACCCCCCTCACCAGACAGGGTAATCCCCCTTGCCCCCCCCATCCATATATAATGGGTAACTTCTCCCCCAACACACACACACAGACACACACACACACAGACATGAGGGTGACCTGACCTCCACGCCACTCAGGCCCCCTCCACCCTTAGACTCCACCCTCAGGCCCCTTTCAGACCCCCGACAACCTGCCACTGACACCTTGGGTCCCGAGGGGGTTCAGGGAGGTGGGGAGGGGGGTCCACTGCCTGTTTGCCCTGTTGCTGCTGGAAGGCTGCAGAGGAAGGGTCTCTTGGGGGGGTGGCATTGGTTGCCAGTCTCCCCTGAGATGGGGGTCTTGGGGCTGGATTGCCCACCCCCCCCCGAGCCCAGGCAGCGCTGGAGAGCGATGTAGAGCCTGACCAATGGTCAGTCTGTGGTTTTGGGCTCTCTTTGGAGTGGTTTACCCTGAGGTCAGAGGTGAATAGTGAGGGCTGCACGCACACTAACGACATCCCAATGTGTATCCGAATATGGATAAACTTCCCGCCTGCTCGGGACAGGAATGTGTTTGCACAAAACCCGCGAACCTCGCTAACTCACGGGCTGTTGGGAATCGGGATTGGGGCGAACGGATCCAGAGAGCTCCTCCTGAGGAATTTCTTCACTCGGAGAACGATGGAGCTTTGGAATTCTCAATCCCAGAGGAATGTGGAAGCTCCGACATTGAAAATGTTCAAGACATGCTGAGACCTGCGTCATTCACCATCAGACAGGGACCCGGGTTCGATTCCCGGTTTGGTCACTGTCTGTGTGGAGTTTGCACATTCTCCCCGTGTCTGCGTGGGTTTCCTCCGGGTGTTCCAGTTTCCCCCCACAGTCCAAAAGACGTGCCGGTTAGGTGGATTGGCCAGGCTAAATTGCCCGTCAGGGAGATTAGCAGAGTAAATACGTGTGGTTATGGAGATGGGGTCTGGGGGAGATTGTTGTTGGTGCAGATGGCCTCCTTCTGCAGTGTAGGGATTCTGTGATGAACCTGAGAGAATAGTGTTATAACTGAGACCTCTAGTAACGCAGTAACTCCTCACACCCTGCCCAGACAGAGTTCTGTCTGTTCCCAAACCCTCCTCACTGTCAGGCCGTTGTGTTAATCCCCTTCTCCTTATTCTCCCTGCCACCTCCCAGCTGTACACCGTGCCGTTCCCTCAGTAACACAATTCCGATTCTCCCCCCAGGCTAACACTGGCAAACTCGATCATTCCAGAGAGAAATGGGCCTTAGTCACCTGTAACCTCGCTTTGATACAGGTAAAAGATAAAACCCCTCGCTCCCCCTCCCTCCCCCCTCCCCTCCCTCCCTCCACCCTCCCTTCCCCCTCCCTCTCCCCTCGCTCCCCCTCCCTCCCCTCCCTCCCTCCCCCCTCCCCTCCCTCCCTCCACCCTCCCTCCCCCCTCGCTTCCCCTCCCTCCCCCTCTCTCCCCCCTCCCTCCCCCTCTCTCCCCCCCCCCCTCTCCCCCCTCCTTCCCCCCCTCCCCCTCGCTCCCCCACTCTCTCCCCCTCACTCCCCCCTCCCCCTCCCTCCCCTCTACCCCTCCCCCTCCCTCTCTCTTCCCTCCCTCTCTCTCCCTACCCCCTCTTCCTCACCCCCCCTCTTCCTCACCCCCTCTACCTCCCCTCCCTCACTCCCCCTCCCTCACTCTGTTCTCCTGGTTGTATTTGTGTTGCTGTTATCGAGTTATGGAGGTTTACAGCACGGAAACAGGCCCTTCGGCCCAACTTGTCCATGCCACCTTTTTTTTTAGAAACCCGGGTGGCACGGTAGCACAGTGGTTAGCACTGCTGCTTCACAGCTCCAGGGTCCTGGGTTCGATTCCCAGCTCGGGTCACTGTCCGTGTGGAGTTTGCACATTCTCCTCATGTCTGCGTGGGTTTCCTCCGGGTGCTCCGGTTTCCTCCCACAGTCCAAAGATGTGTGGGTTAGGTTGATTGGCCATGCTGAGAAATTGCCCCTTAGTGTCCAGGGATGTGTAGGTTAGAGGGGATTAGTGGGTATAATATATGGGGATATGGGGGTCGGGCCTGGGTGGGATTGTGTTCGGTGCAGACTCGATGGGCCGAAGGGCCTCTTTCTGCACTGTAGGGTTCTATGATCCTGTGATTCTAATCCCAATTGCCCGCATTTGGCCCGTATCCCTCTATACCCATCGTACCCGTGTAACTGTCTAAATGCTTTTTAAAGACAAAATTGTACCCGCCTCTACTACTGCCTCTGGCAGCTCGTTCCAGACACTCACCACCCTCTGTGTGAAAAAATTGCCCCTCTGGACTATCTCTCCCCTCTCACCTTAAAACCTCTGCCCTCTAGTTTTAGACTCCCCTACCTTTGGGGAAAAGATATTGACTATCGAGCTGATCTGTGCCCCCTCATTATTTTATAGACCTCTATAAGATCACCCCTCTACGCTCCAGAGAAAAAAGTCCCAGTCTATCCAGCCCCTCCTTATAACTCAATCCATCAAGTCCTGGTAGCATCCTAGTAAATCTTTTCTGCATTCTTTCTGGTTTAATAATATCCTTTCTATAATAGGGTGACCAGAACCAAGTGTGGCCTTACCAATGTCTTGTATAACAGGTTTATTTGGTAGCACGAGCTTTCGGAGCACCACTCCTTCATCAGGAGAGAGAGCAAAAATCACCTGATGAAGGGGCAGCGCTCCAAAAGCTCGTGATTCCAAATAAACCTGTTGGATTTTAACCTGGTGTTGTAAGACTTCTCACTGTGCCCACCCCAGTCCAACACCAGCATCTCCCCATCATTGTACAATTCAATAGGATATCCCACTCCTGTATTCAGTATTCTGACCAATGAAACCAAGCTGTGTGTGCGCTGCCGCTATGTGTTACTGTGTTTTGTTGTGTTTTTTTTCTCCAGGTCCAGGCCACTGTGGTGGGTCTGATCGCCGCGATTGCCGCCATCGTGCTGGGCTCATTATTCAGGGGCCGGATTGAACTGCAGCAAGCAGCTGTGCTGTGTGCCAGCAGCACTGTTACAGCCTTCACTGCCGCACTCATCCTAGGTACAGGCACTGCCACCCCTCACCCATCACTGCTCAACCACACACACACACACACACACATACATACTGACACACACACACACACTGACACACACACACACAAACCACACACCACACACACACACTCACACTGACACACACACACTCACACCACACACGCACACACCACACACACACACAAACCACACACACACACACAAACCACACACACACACACACACCACACACACACACACGCACACACCACACACGCACACACTCACACACACACACACTGACACACACACACCCCCCCAAACAATCTGTAGCTCATCGCCAGCAGAGACCCTCTGGAAAACAGGAAGTTGTTTAACCTGGGGAGGGGGTGGGTTAATGACTGGGGGGATCGGAGGGGTTTCCCGTTCAGTAACTCCTTACCCAGTAACTGGGGGGGGGTCAGAGGTTGACGGCAGGAGAGGGGCTGAGGCACTGGGTCACCCGCAGGGCGTGGCCAGCATTCCTTATCCTTCCTGCTGCTTCCTGGGAAGACGGGAATCAGGCAGCTCGGTAAAATGCTGGTTTTTCATTTATTACTGACACAGCGTCTCCCTTCGATGTGATTTGATTTGATTTATGTACTGGGGTACAGTGAAAAGTATTGTTTCTTGCGCGCATACTGTTCATAGAGGAGGAAAGGAGAGGGTGCAGAATGTAGTGTTACAGTCACAGCGAGGGTGTAGAGAAAGATCACCTCAGTGCGAGGTAGGTCCATTCAAAAGTCTGACAGCAGCAGTCGGTCGGTACGGGAGCTCAGAGTTTTTAACAGCAGGTTCACCACGTTGGGATGTGGACGGGAGTCACGTAGACTCAGCCGGGGTATCGAGGGAGGGTTTCCTACCCTGAAGGGACATCGGGATTGGGCAGTGGGATTTGTCCCAGGGACTCCACTCTCACCCAGGTCAGAAATCAAGATTCCGATTTTTCAAAACCAAATCTGAATTCTCAGCCGGCCCCGGGGCTGGAGGAGATTGAAAAACAAGGATGAAAATTTTAAAATCGGCCATTGCTGGACCCGGGTGGGGGGGGGGGGGGGGGGGTGGTCGCGGTCAGTGAGTCCCGGGGCGACAAATGAGTCGGAGCTGCTGTGGGTTAGACGTCAAATATAAATGTTTAATTGGCTGTAAAATGTTGTGGAGTATCCTGTGGATGTGAAAGGCGCTATAGAAATGTTGATACTGATGTAACTCGTGCAACATCGAAACCTTTGCGTTTACTCTGAGCTCAGGAAACACTCATGGGAGTGAGAGGCTTTGACCCTGTTTCAGGAACTGTGGGAGGTTGTACAGAATCGTGCAGGAGGTGAAGTCGCTCAGGATCAGAGGTGAGCTGGCAAAGTGGATACAAAACTGGCTCGGTCAGAGACAGAGGGTAGCAGTGGAAGGGTGTGTTTCTGAATGGAGGGCTGTGATAAGTGGAGTTCCTCAGGGATCAGTGCTGGGACCTTTGCTGTTTGTAATATATAGAAATGATTTGGAGGAAAATGTAACTGGATTGATTAGTAAATTTGTGGACGACACAAAGGTTGGTGGATTTGCGGATAGTGATGAGGACCATCAGAGGGTACAGCAGGATATAGATCAGTTGGACATTGGGCAGAGAGATGGACAAATGTGAGGTAATGCATTTTGGAAGGTCTAATACAGATGGGAAATATACAGTAAATGGCAGAACCCTTAAGAGTATTGATAGGCAGAGGGATCTGGGTGTACAGGTACACAGGTCACTGAAAGTGGCAATGCAGGTGGAGAAAGTAGTCAAGAAGGCATACGGCATGCTTGCCTTCATCAGCCAGGGTATTGAGTTTAAAAATTGGCAAGTCATGTTGCAGCTTTATTGAACCTTTGTGAGGCCACACTTGGAATATAGTGTTCAATTCTGGTCTCCACACTACCAGAAGGATGTGGAGGCGTTGGAGAGGGTACAGAAAAGATTTACCAGGATGTTGCCTGGTATGGGGGGTATTAGCTATGAGGAGAGGTTGGAGAAACTTGGTTTGTTCTCACTGGAGCGACAGAGGTTGAGGGGAGACCTGATAGAAGTCTACAAGATTATGAGGGGCATGGACAGAGTGGATAGTCAGAAGCTTTTTCCCAGGGTGGGAGAGTCAGTTACTCAGGGGGACAGGTTTAAGGTGCGAGGGGCAAGGTTTAAAGGAGATGTACGAGGCAGATTTTTTACACAGAGGGTGGTGGGTTCCTGGAACTCGCTGCCGGGGGAGGGAGTGGAAGCGGATACGATAGTGAGTTTTAAGGGGCGTCTTGACAAATCCATGAATAGGATGGGAATAGAGGGATACGGTCCCCAGAAGGGTCGGGGGTTTTAGTTCAGTCGGGGCAGTATGGTCGGTGCAGGATTGGAGGGGCCGAAGGGCCTGTTCCTGGGCTGGAATTTTCTTTGTCTCTCTGAGGTTTTGGAGTTGAATCGGGCAGCTGGGCTGTCTGTTCAGACACCCTCCACAGGCACAGCTCTGCTAGCGACTGTTCCCTGTCCTTCAGGGTTACAGAACCTGGTTAACAGGCTAACTCAGTGTGGTCAGCACAGAGAGACACTGTTTGCCCTGGTGGAGAGGAACCCTGAACAAGGGGGTCACCAACCAAGAGGGCCTCACTCAGCAATAACCTGCTCACTGACACTCAGTACGGCCACAGCTCTGGTTTGTGAAGCTGCCCCAGGGACTGAGGACGACGCAAACGCACCGGAGGCCATTCGGCCTACTGTGCTTGTGCTAGAAATGCAACACATTCACGTTTCCCCTGCATTTTTACGTTGCTGCTGCAGTTCCAGTCACGGCCTCAGTGTGGCAGCATTGAGCTGATGTCCTCTCGGTCACACACACACATCCCAAGGTCAGTTCCAACCCTTCCCACGGACAGGAATCTGCAATCCCAGAATGTTCTGGAGACACTTGTGCTGAAAGGATGAGTCACAACCGTGAAAGGCTTCACCTGATGTTCCCACAGGGTGTAACTCCCATCACTCACTCCCCCACCCCGGACCCGCCCCAGTGCTGAGGGAGTGCCGCACTGTCAGAGGGTCAGTGCTGAGGGAGTGCCGCACTGTCAGAGGGTCAGTGCTGAGGGAGCGCCGCACTGTCAGAGGGTCAGTGCTGAGGGAGCGCCGCACTGTCAGAGGGTCAGTGCTGAGGGAGTGTCACACTGTCAGAGGGTCAGTACTGAGGGAGTGCCGCACTGTCAGAGGGTCAGTACTGAGGGAGTGCCGCACTGTCAGAGGGTCAGTGCTGAGGGAGTGCCGCACTGTCAGAGGGTCAGTGCTGAGGGAGCGCCGCACTGTCAGAGGGTCAGTGCTGAGGGAGTGTCACACTGTCAGAGGGTCAGTACTGAGGGAGTGCCGCACTGTCAGAGGGTCAGTGCTGAGGGAGTGCCGCACTGTCAGAGGGTCAGTGCTGAGGGAGTGCCGCACTGTCAGAGGGTCAGTGCTGAGGGAGTGCCGCACTGTCAGAGGGTCAGTGCTGAGGGAGTGCCGCACTGTCAGAGGGTCAGTGCTGAGGGAGTGCCGCACTGTCAGAGGGTCAGTGCTGAGGGAGTGCCGCACTGTCAGAGGGTCAGTGCTGAGGGAGTGCCGCAGTGTTAGAGGGTCAGTACTGAGGGAGTGCCGCACTGTCAGAGGGTCAGTGCTGAGGGAGTGCTGCACTGTCAGAGGGTCAGTGCTGAGGGAGTGGTGCACTGTCAGAGGGTCAGTGCTGAGGGAGTGCCGCACTGTCAGAGGGTCAGTGCTGAGGGAGTGCCGCACTGTCAGAGGGTCAGTGCTGAGGGAGTGCCGCACTGTCAGAGGGTCAGTGCTGAGGGAGTGGTGCACTGTCAGAGGGTCAGTGCTGAGGGAGTGCCGCACTGTCAGAGGGTCAGTGCTGAGGGAGTGCCGCACTGTCAGAGGGTCAGTGCTGAGGGAGTGCCGCACTGTCAGAGGGTCAGTGCTGAGGGAGTGCCGCACTGTCAGAGGGTCAGTGCTGAGGGAGTGCCGCACTGTCAGAGGGTCAGTGCTGAGGGAGTGCCGCACTGTCAGAGGGTCGGTGCTGAGGGAGTGCCGCACTGTCAGAGGGTCGGTGCTGAGGGAGCGCCGCACTGTCAGAGGGTCAGTACTGAGGGAGCGCCGCACTGTCAGAGGGTCAGTGCTGAGGGAGCGCCGCACTGTCAGAGGGTCAGTGCTGAGGGAGTGCCGCACTGTCAGAGGGTCGGTGCTGAGGGAGTGCCGCACTGTCAGAGGGTCAGTACTGAGGGAGTGCCGCACTGTCAGAGGGTCAGTACTGAGGGAGTGCCGCACTGTCAGAGGGTCAGTGCTGAGGGAGTGCCGCACTGTCAGAGGGTCGGTGCTGAGGGAGTGCCGCACTGTCAGAGGGTCGGTGCTGAGGGAGTGCCGCACTGTCAGAGGGTCGGTAGGGTAATGTGCCGCGGACTGTTCTGAGGATGTGAAAGGTGCCATAGAAATGCCAGTCCTCCCTTTCTGTCTCTCTCTCTCTCTGTAGGTCTGTTGATGATTGGAGTGGTCCTTGGATCCCGGAAGATTGGGATTAATCCTGATAATGTCGCCACTCCGATTGCAGCGAGTCTGGGTGATCTGCTCACACTGTCACTCCTGGCTGTTGTCAGCAACTTGCTCTTCTCACACATGGGTACGAGAGATTTCCCCATCCCCCCATCACCAGCGGGGAGCCTGAGAGTGAAACCTGTGTCCAACGCACAGTCCAGCCGGGGCTCACTCCCCCCAGAACCTGGCCTCCCTGTGGATCCCTGTCCCTGTCCCTGTCTCTGACCCCTGTCCCTGTCTATGTCTCTGTCCATGTTTTTGTCCCCTGTCTCTGATCCCCTGTCTCTGTCTCACTGACCACTGTACCTGACTTGTCCCTGTCCCTGTCCCTGTCTCTGTCCCCTGTTATCTGACCCTGTCCCTGTCCTTGACCGCTGACCCTTGTCTCTGCCTCTGATTCCCTGTCCCTGACCCTCTGACTTCTGTCCCTAATCCCATCCTTATCTCTGTCTGTGACTCCCGTCCCTGTCTCTAACCCCGGTCCCTGTCTCTGACCCCGGTCCCTGTCCCTGACCCCTGTTCCTGTCCCTGACCCCTGGCCCTGTCTCTGACCCCGGTCCCTGTCCCTGACCCCTGTCCCTGTCCCTGACCCCTGTCCCTGTCCCTGACCCCTGTCCCTGTCCCTGACCCCTGTCCCTGTCTCTGACCCCGGTCCCTGTCCCTGACCCCTGTCCCTGTCCCTGACCCCGGTCCCTGTCCCTGACCCCGGTCCCTGTCCCTGACCCCGGTCCCTGTCTCTGACCCCGGTCCCTGTCCCTGACCCCGGTCCCTGTCCCTGACCCCGGTCCCTGTCCCTGACCCCGGTCCCTGTCCCTGTCCCTGACCCCTGTCCCTGTCCCTGACCCCGGTCCCTGTCCCTGTCCCTGACCCCTGTCCCTGTCCCTGACCCCGGTCCCTGTCCCTGACCCCGGTCCCTGTCCCTGTCCCTGACCCCTGTCCCTGTCCCTGACCCCGGTCCCTGTCCCTGTCCCTGACCCCGGTCCCTGTCTCTGACCCCGGTCCCTGTCCCTGACCCCTGTGTCTCCCTCTTACCCACACATACAATTTGAACCAGAGCTACAGCAGCACAGATTCCCCAGTCACCCAATTGAAAGAGCAGTTAGGATCCAGTGGGGGTGGCTGTTCCTCGGGGTGGTCCCCCCCTCAGGGTGGCTGTTCCTCGGGGTGGCCCCCCCCTCAGGGTGGCCCCCCCCCTCAGGGTGGCTGTTCCTCAGGGTGGGCCCCCCTCAGGTTGCCAACTTTGATTAAATGTATTCCTGGAGCCTTGATCACATGACTTTCCCCACACGCTAACTATTGGTTGGCCAACATGTTCATCCGTGTGACATGCTGCCTTCCTACACCAATCAGAAAGCACAAAGACTCATTACCATGGAATCCCTGTGTACAGGAAGAGGCCATTCGGCCCATCGAGTCTGCACCGACCACAATCCCACCCAGGGGATTCCTGTAATCCCGCATATTTACCCCGCTAATCCCCCTGATACTAAGGGGCAATTTACCACGGCCAATCCACCTAACCCCCACATCTTTGGACTGTGGGAAGAAACCGGAGCACCCGGAGGAAACCCATGCAGACACGGGGAGAACGTGCAGAGTCCACACAGACAGTGACCCGAGACTGGGAATCGAACCCGGGTCCCTGACACTGTGAGGCAGCAGTGTTAACCACTTTGCAGTGCCACAGGTGGGTGGGATCCAAGGCAGCAGGGAGGCAGAAGAGAAGGTTGAGGACAGCACAGAAGTTAAAGAGAGCACATTAAATAGTGAAGACAGTGTCAGTGATCCTAGTACCAGGCAGATCAGACAAAAGCAAGACAGAGAGCGAGGGAAATCCAGATTAAACTGCATTTATTTCAACGCGAGAGGTCTGATGGGCGAGGCAGATGAACTCAGGGCATGGATGGGTACGTGGGACTGGGATATTATAGCAATTACTGAAACGTGGCTAAGGGAGAGACAGGACTGGCAGCTCAATGTTCCAGGGTATAGATGCTAAAGGAAAGATAGAACAGGAGGTAAGAGAGGAGGGGGAGTTACACTTTTGATCAGGGAGAACCTCACGGCCGTACTGAGAGGGGAAATACCCGAGGGTTCACCCACTGAGTCGATATGGGTTGTGAAATAAGAAGGGGGAAATCACTTTGATTGGGTTGTACTATAGACCCCCAAATAGACAGCAGGAAATTGAGGAGCAAAATATGTTCGGAGATTGCAGATAGCTCCAAGAAAAATAGGGGGTAATAGTCAGAGATTTTAACTTTCCCAACATTGACTGGGACAGCCGTAGTATTAGAGGGTTGGATGGAAAGAAATTTGTTGAGTGTATTCAGGAGGAATTTCTCATTCAGTTTGTGGATGGCCTGACTACAGAGGGGGCAAAACTTGACCCCCTCTTGGGAAATAAGGAAGGGCAGGTGACAGAAGTGTTAGTGAGGGGATCACTTTGGGACCAGGGACCATAATTCTATTAGTTTTAAGATCGCTATGGAGAATGATAGGTCTGTCCCAAAAATTAAAATTCTAAATTGGGGCAAGGCCAATTTTGATGGTATCGGGCAGGAACTTTCAAAAGTTAACTGGGGGAGTCTACTGGCAGGCAAAGGGGTGGCAGGTAAGTGGGAGGCTTTCAAAAGTGTGTTAACCAGGGTTCAGGGTAAACACATTCCTCTTAGAGTGAAGGGCATGGCTGGTGGAAGTAGGGAATCCTGGATGACTCGGGATATTGAGGCCCTGGTCAAGATGAAGAAGGAGACACATGACATGCAAAGGCACCTGGGATCAAGTGAATCCCTTCCAGAATATAGAGGGTGTCCGAGTTAAGAAAAAAATCAGGAGGGCAAAAAGGGGACACGAGATTGTTTTGGCAAATATGGCAAAGGAAAATCCAGAGAGTTTCTACAAATACATAAAGGGCAAAAGAGTAACAAGAGTTAGGATTGAGGATCAACGCGGATATCTATGTGCGGATCCACAAGAGGTGGGTGAGATCCTAAATGAATATTTCTCATCAGAATTTACTGTTGAGAACAGCCTGGATGTTAGGAAACTTGGGGAAATAAATAGTGATGTCTTGAGAAGTGAACATATTACAGAGAAGATGGTGCTGGAAGTCTTAAAGCGCATCAACGTAGATAAATCCCCGGGACCTGATGAAGTGTATCCCAAGACACTGTGGGAGGCTAGGGAGGAAATTGCAGGTCCCCTAGCCGAGATGTTTGAATCATCGATAGTCACGGGTGAGGTGCCTGAAGATTGGAGAGGGGAAAATGTTGTGCCTTTGTTTAAAAAGGGCTGCAGGGAAAAGCCTGGGAACTACAGGCCAGTGAGCCTCACATCTGTGGTGGGTAAATTGTTGGAAGGTATTTTAAGAGACAGGATCTACAGGCATTTAGTGATGCAAGGACTGATTAGGGACAGTCAGCATGGCTTTGTGAGTGGAAAATCATGTCTCACAAATTTGATTGAGTTTTTTGAAGGGGTAACGAAGAAGGTAGATGAGGGCAGTGCAGTTGATGTTGTCTGCATGGACTTTATCAAGGCCTTTGACAAGGTACCACATGGTAGGCTGTTGCATAAGGTTAAATCTCACAGGATCCAGGGTGAGGTATCTAAATGGATACAAAATTGGCTCCTTGACAGAAGTCACAGAGTGATTATAGAGTTGGTTTTCAAACTGGAGGCCTGTGACCAGCGGTGTGCCTCAGGGATCAGTGCTGGGCCCACTGTTATTTGTCATTTATATTAATGATTTGGATGAGAATATAGGGGACATGGTTAGTAAGTTTGCAGATGACACCAAGCTTGGTGGCATAGTGGACAGTGAAGATAGTTATCTCCAATTGCAATGGGATCTTGATCAATTGGGCCAGTGGGCTGACGAATGACAGATGGAGTTTAATTTAGACAAATGCGAGGTGATGCATTTTGGTAGATTGAACCAGGACAGGATTTACTCAGTTAATGGTAGGGTGTTGGGGAGAGTTCCAGAACAAATAGATCTGGGGGTACACGTTCATAGCTCCTTGAAAGTGGAGTCACAGGTGGACAGAGTGGTGAAAAAGGCATTCGGCATGTTTGGTTTCATTGGTCAGAACATTGAATACAGGAGTTGGGACGTCTTGTTGAAGTTGTACAAAACATTGGTAAGGCCACACTTGAAATACTGTGTGCAATTCTGGTCACCCTATTATAGAAAGGATATTATTAAACTAGAAAGAGTGCGGAAAAGATTTACTAGGATGCTACCGGGACTTGATTGAGTTATAAGGAGAGGCTGGATAGACTGGGACTTTTTTCTCTGGAACGGAGGAGGCTGAGGGGTGACCTTATAGAGGTCTATAAAATAATGAGGGGCACAGATCAGCGAGATAGTCGATATCTTTTCCCAAAGGTAGGGGAGTCTAAAACTAGAGGGCAGAGGTTTAAGGTGAGAGGGGAGAGATACAAAAGTGTCCAGAGGGGCAATGTTTTCACACAGAGGGTGGTGAGTGTCTGGAACAAGCTGCCAGAGGCAGTAGCAGAGGCGGGTACAATGTTGTCTTTTAAAAAGCGTTTATGGACAGTTATGTGGGTACGATGGGTATAGAGGGATTTGGGCAAGATTCAGGCAATTAGGACCAGCTCAGGGGTTAAAAAACGGGTGGCGTGGACACGTTGGGCCAAAAGGCCTGTTTCCCTGCTGTAAACCCCAGTCCAACACCGGCATCTCCACATCGTGACGACTACCAGCTCACCAACCCGGAATGCCAATGAGATACTGCCCCCCCCCCCTTCCCCCCGACCCCTGCCTTGGCGAGTGGCAGCACACTCAGGCTGTGATGCCTCCTGTTGCCAAACAGCCGCAGCTGTTCCTGTTTTGAGTTGGAGGAGGATGGGAATGGGGTTTGTGCCTGACTGTGGTTTGTCTCTCCCCAGACATGGTTTACCTTGCTCCCTCACTCTGCGGCCTCTTCATCGCCCTGATCCCAATCTGGGTGATGATTGCTTGGAAAACTCCTCAGACACAGGAGGTGCTGAAATCCGGTTGGTCGCCGGTGCTGATCGCCATGGCAATAAGCAGGTGAGTGACCGCTACTGTGCTCATTTATTGTGGGGGGTCGGGGGAGGTGTTGGGGGCGGGGAGAATGGTCAATGTGTAAAACTTCACCAAGGCTTGGCGATCAGAGAGCTGGAGTGCAGGTACTGTCATTGAGAAGCAGAATTAACACAATAACAGCAGGAGAAGGCCATTCAGCCCCTCGGGACTGCTGTGCCATTGGACCACACCGAGGCTGGAACTCCATTCCAGCTCCATTATATCGACAGATTAAACCTCTTTCATTTTTATTTTGATTTGATTTGGTTTATTATTGTCACATGTATTAGTATAAAATGAAAAGTATTGTTTCTTGCACACTATACAGACAAAGCATACCATACATAGAGAAGGAAATGAGAGAGTGCAGAATGTAGTGTTACAGTCGGCAAGGATGTAGAGAAAGATCAATTTAGTGCGAGGTGGGTCCATTCAAAAGTCTGACAGCAGCAGGGAAGAAGCTATTCTTGAGTCAGTCGGTACGGGACCTCAGACTTTTGTATCTTTTTCCCGATGGAAGAAGGTGGAAGAGAGAATGTCCGGGGTGTGTGTGGGGGGTGGGGGGGTCCTTGATTATCCCGGCTGCTTTTCCCCGAGGCAGCGGGAAGTGTAGACAGAGTCAATGGATGGGAGGCTGGTTTGTGTGATGGATTAGGGCTACATTCACCACCCTTTTGTAGTTCCTTGTGGTCTTGGGCAGAGCAGGAGCCCAGACCGAGCTGTGATACAACCAGAAAGAATGCTTTCTATGGGGCATCTGTAAAAGTTGGTGAGAGTTGTAGCTGACATGCCAAATTTCCTTAGTCTTCTGAGAAAGTAGAGGTGTTGGTGGGGCTTTCCTAACTGTAGTGTCAGCATGGGGGGGACCAGGACAGGTTGTTGGTGATCTGGACACTTAAAAACTTGAAGCTCTCGACCCTTTCTACTTCGTCACTGTTGATGTAGTCATGTTCTCCAATACGTTCTTGAAGTTAATGACTATCTCCTTTATTTCGCTGACATTGAGGGAGAGATTTTTGTCACCAGATTGTCTATCTCATTCCCGTACTGTGTCTAAAAACTCCCAGGACAGGTACAGCACGGGGTTAGATACAGAGTAAAGCTCCCTCTACACTGTCCCCCCATCAAACACTCCCAGGACAGGTACAGCACGGGGTTAGGTACAGAGTAAAGCTCCCTCTACACTGTCCCCATCAAACACTCCCAGGACAGGTACAGCACGGGGTTAGATACAGAGTAAAGCTCCCTCTACACTGTCCCCCATCAAACACTCCCAGGACAGGGACAGCACAGTTTGAAATGTGGGTTTTACAATCAGTCTGTTGCAGTGTTAATGTTTTTGATTAACTCTCTATGATTTGTGTTGTTTTCTCAGTGCTGGTGGATTGATCCTGGGTAAGACACTCACTCAGTCCAAGTTTAAAGGCATGGCAGTCTTTTCACCGGTCATTAACGGTGAGTTTGATGTCTGATTGTCTCAACACAAGATCTGGGTTTATATATAATCCAACCTCCCATTGCCCACCATTCTCAGCATCGTGTTTTACACTCATTGAAACAGTTCAGAACTGGAATCACTATTACTCTGTGACAGAGCAGTGAATTTCTGCACAGAAATTTCCAAACTCCTGTGAGTGTTTGATGGGGACAGTGTAGAGGGAGCTTTACTCTGTATCTAACCCCGTGCTGTACCTATCCTGGGAGTGTTTGATGGGGACAGTGTAGAGGGAGCTTTACTCTGTATCTAACCCCGTGCTGTACCTGTCCTGGGAGTGTTTGATGGGGACAGTGTAGAGGGAGCTTTACTCTGTATCTAACCCCGTGCTGTACCTGTCCTGGGAGTGTTTGATGGGGACAGTGTGGAGGGAGCTTTACTCTGTATCTAACCCCGTGCTGTACCTGTCCTGGGAGTGTTTGATGGGGGACAGTGTAGAGGGAGCTTTACTCTGTATCTAACCCTGTGCTGTACCTGTCCTGGGAGTGTTTGATGGGGGACAGTGTAGAGGGAGCTTTACTCTGTATCTAACCCCGTGCTGTACCTGTCCTGGGAGTGTTTGATGGGGACAGTGTAGAGGGAGCTTTACTCTGTATCTAACCCTGTGCTGTACCTGTCCTGGGAGTGTTTGATGGGGACAGTGTGGAGGGAGCTTTACTCTGTGTCTAACCCTGTGCTGTACCTGTCCTGGGAGTGTTTGATGGGGACAGTGTAGAGGGAGCTTTACTCTGTGTCTAACCCTGTGCTGTACCTGTCCTGGGAGTGTTTGATGGGGACAGTGTAGAGGGAGCTTTACTCTGTGTCTAACCCTGTGCTGTACCTGTCCTGGGAGTGTTTGATGGGGGACAGTGTAGATGGAGCTTTACTCTGTGTCTAACCCCGTGCTGTACCTGTCCTGGGAGCCTGAGCTGAACAGATATTTGGTCTGGCGGGTGGTCCAGGGCTATGGTGGACAGACATGAAGTGGGACAGAATCCACAATTAGACCAGCGTTGATGTTAATGAATGGTGGTGCAAGCCCGAGGGGCTGAATGGCCTTACCCTGGCTGCTATTTCTTCGGCACCTGTACTTCACTTTCATTCAAGTCTTTTGGGTGAGTTAGCGCTGTAATCTCATCGAGTCAGTGAGGGTTACAAGCATGGAAACAGGCCCTTTGGCCCAACTTGTCCATGCCTCCTTTTTTAACCCCTGAGCTGGTCCCGGTTGTCTGCATTTGTCCCCTATCTGTAGTCATCTTGTAACTATCTAAGCGCTTTTTAAAAGTCTGAAGTGTACCCACTTCTACTGCTACCTCTGGCAGCTTGTTCCAGACACTCACCACCCTCTGAAAAGATTGCCCCTCTGAACCGTTTTGTATCTGTCCCCTCTCACCTTAAACCACTCACAAGGCCATGCTGACTGTCCCTAATCTGTCTCTTAATGCCTGTCAATCCTGTCTCTCAAAAATACCTTCTAACAATTTACCCACCACCATGAGAGGCTCACTGGCCTGTAGTTCCCAGGCTTTTCCCTGCAGCCCCTCTCCGAGGAATGCTCTCTCGGATCTCAATCGGATCAATAACTGGGTAAGAAGCTGGAGTCACTGTGAAGGAACAGCAGCTGTCCTGAGCAGAAAAGCCCCCCCTTCAGGTCTTTCCCCCACTTTCCCAACCCAACTCCCTGTGAAGCAGGAACGGAGAGAGTGTAAAAAGGAAGCAGAGAAAGAACAGCCAGGAAGGCAGAGGAGGTTAAAGGATAGAATGTGTTTTTGGAGTGGGTTCAGTGGGCCTTGAGGAGCTGTACCACGTCGTTCCTCTGCTCTCGTTCCTTTCATTTCTGGCTGTTTTGGTCCTAGGTGTTGGTGGAAACCTCGTTGCCATTCAGGCTAGTCGCATCTCAACTTACCTCCACCTGTGGAGTGTTCCGGGTGTATTACCGCGACAGATGTGGGAAAATTGGCCCAATCCCTGCACAACCTTTTTCCGCTCAGGTAGGTCACCCCTGTAGCTCAGCTAAACAAGTCTCTGCTTTCCCAGAACCACAGGGACTGGGGGTCTCAGCGAGGGATCCCCACGGTTCACTCCTGCCCAGGTAGAAGACAAAAACCGCGCAACTCACATAGAAGGTCCCTCATGGCAGACTGGTGCAGAAGGTGAAGTCGCACAGGATCAGAGGTGAGCTGGCAAAGTGGATACAAAACTAGAGAAGACAGAGGGTAGCAGTGGAAGGGTGTGTTTCTGAATGGAGGGCTGTGACAAGTGGCGTTCCTCAGGGATCAGTGCTGGGACCTTTGCTGTTTGTAATATATATAAATGATTTGGAGGAAAATGTAACTGGATTGATTAGTAAGTTTGCGGATGACACAAAGGTTGGTGGATTTGCGGATAGCGATGAGGACCATCAGAGGGTACAGCAGGATGTAGATCAGTTGGAGACTTGGGCGGAGAGATAGCAGATGGAGTTTAATCCAGACAAATGTGAGGTAATGCATTTTGGAAGGTCTAATACAGATAGGAAATATACAGTAAATGGCAGAACCCTTAAGAGTATTGATAGGCAGAGGGATCTGGGCGTACAGGTATACAGGTCACTGAAAGTGGCAATGCAGGTGGAGAAGGTAGTCAAGAAGGCATACGGCATGCTTGCCTTCATCAGCTGGGGTATTGAGTTTAAAAATTGGCCAGTCATGTTGCAGCTTTATGGAACCTTAGTGAGGCTGCACTTGGAATATAGTGTTCAATTCTGGTCGCCACACTACCAGAAGGGTGTGGAGGCTTTGGAGAGGGCACAGAAAAGATTTACCAGGATGTTGCCTGGTATGGGGGGCATTAGCTATGTGGAGAGGTTGGAGAGACTTGGTTTGTTCTCACTGGAACAACGGAGGTTGAGGGGAGACCTGATAGAAATCTACAAGATTATGAGGGGCACGGACAGAGTGGATAGTCAGAAGCTTTTTCCCAGGGTGGAAGAGTCAATTACTCGGGGGGACAGGTTTAAGGTGCGAGGGGCAAGGTTTAAAGGAGATGTACGAGGCAGTTTTTTTACACAGAGGGGGGTGGGTGCCTGGAACTCGCTGCCGGGGGGAGGGAGTAGAAGTGGATACAATAGTGAGTTTTAAGGGGCGTCTGAACAAATCCATGAATAGGATGGGAATAGAGGGATACGGTCCCCGGAAGGGTAGGGGGGTTTAGTTCAGTCGGGGGCAGCATGGTCGGTGCAGGATTGGAGGGGCCGAAGGGCCTGTTCCTGGGCTGGAATTTTCTTTGTTCTTTGTTCTTAGAACTTCATGATGTGGAGATGCCGGCGTTGGCCTGCGGTAAAACAGAAAGAAATCCCACAACCCCAGTTTAAAGTCCAAACAGGATTTATTTGTAGCAAAAGCCACAAGCCACCTGACGAAGGGACAGGCTGTCTCGGAAGCTTGTGGCTTTTGCTACAAATAAATCCTGTTTGGACTTTAAACTGGTGTTGTGGGATTTCTTTCTGCCTTAGAACTTCAGACAGAGCCCGGGTGGAATATTGTGAACCATTCTGGCCTCCAGACTGAAAGAAGTGGATGTCGGGGAACTGGCGAAAGTTTTTAAATATTCAGAGGGATGTCTGTCACCAGAACTGTGTTGGGAAAGATTGAATAGATAGGAAAAGCAAAGACTGTGGACTGTTAGAGCAGTAGATAAGAACACCTGGAGTATTACACACAGGTTTACTTCAGGAGGGCTGTAGTTGCAATGGAGGCGGTTCAGAGGTGGTTCACTAGATTGATCCCAGAGGTGAGGTTTCATATGAAGAGAGATTGGGTAGGTTAGGCCAATACTCCCTCGAGTTTAGAAGAATGAGGAGAGATCTCACTGAGGTTTATAAGAAGCTAAAAGGGGATTGACAGGGTGAACTGTGGAAAGGATGTTTCCTCTTGTGTCCTTCTGGAACAAGAGGTCACAGTTTGGGGATAAAGGGTGGCAGATTTAAAACAGAGATAGGGAGGAATTACTTCTCCCACAGGGTCATGAATCTATGGAGTTCACTCCCCCAGAGTGGATGCCGGGATATTGAGTTATAAAGTTGAGGAGGAGTTAGATTTTTATTGAGTAATGGGTTTGGAGGGCTATGGTGAATGGGCAGGAAGGTGAAGTTGAGGCTGAGATGAGATCAGCCCTGATAGTATTGAATGGTGGAGCAGACTCGAGGGGCTGAATGGCCTCCTCCTGCTCCTGGGTCTCTCGTTTACCCCGGGGTCTTTAGTTCTTTAAACTATGAAGGTGTTTGATGGGACAGATGTTGAGAAGATGCGTGGGACTTTCTGGGCTCCACGCGTTGGTGAATCTCCCGTGGAGGATCCCAACACAAGCTGGAAATCCCAGCTAACGTTTCCACTTGCTGCGGAAAACCAAGGGCCATAAAATAATCCATAATAATTCCAATAGGGAATTCAGGAGAAACCTCCTTATCCAGAGAGCGGTAGGAATGCTATGGATGTCTTTCAAGGAAGCGAAGTGAATACTTGAGGAGATGGATGGAAGGAAATGGTGATTGGAGGCGGGGTGGGGGTGGGGGTGGGGTGGAGGGGAGGTGGTAATGAAATAGCTGGAAAGGGGTGTACGGGCAGCATGAGATAAACACAGGGAGGATGTTCCTGATGGTGGGGGGGTCACAGTCTGAGGATTCGGAGACCATTTCGGACGGAGACCAGGGAAAGTTTCTTCACCCGGAGAGTGGTGAGTCTGTGGAATTCATTCCCACAGGAAGTAGTTGATGCTAAAACATTGAATGTATAGAAGAGGCAGCTGGATATAGCACTTGGGGCGAATTGGATCAGAGGTTATTGGGAGAAAGCAGGATTAGGCTATTGAGTTGGACGATCAGCCATGATCATAAGGAACAGCAGAGCAGGTTCGATGGGCTGAATGGCCTCCTTTTGCTCCTACCTTCTATGTTTCTATAAACCTGGTTTTATAGTCCTTAAACTCTGTACCAATCCCAAAACTAATCCCACTGCTCCCACTCTCTCCCCATAGCCCTGTATCAATCCCAAAACTAATCCCATTGTCTCACTGTCTGCCCATAGCCCTGTATCAATCCCAAAACTAATCCCATTGTCTCACTGTCTGCCCATAGCCCTGTATCAATCCCCAAACTAATCCCATTGTCCCACTCTCTCCCCATAGCCCTGTATCAATCCCCAAACTAATCCCACTGCCCCGCTCTCTCCCCATAGCCCTGTATCAATCCCCAAACTAATCCCACGGCCCCGCTCACTCCCCATAGCCCTGTATCAATCCCCAAACTAATCCCACGGCCCCGCTCACTCCCCATAGCCCTGTATCAATCCCAAACTAATCCCACTGCCCCGCTCTCTCCCCCATAGCCCTGTATCAATCCCCAAACTAATCCCACTGTCCCACTCTCTCCCCATAACCCTGTATCAATCCCCAAACTAATCCCACTGCCCCACTCTCTCCCCATAGCCCTGTATCAATCCCCAAACTAATCCCATTGTCCCACTCTCTCCCCATAGCCCTGTATCAATCCCAAACTAATCCCATTGTCTCACTCTCTCCCCATAGCCCTGTATCAATCCCCAAACTAATCCCACTGCCCCACTCTCTCCCCATAGCCCTGTATCAATCCCCAAACTAATCCCATTGTCCCACTCTCTCCCCATAGCCCTGTATCAATCCCCAAACTAATCCCACTGCCCCGCTCACTCCCCATAGTCCTGTATCAATCCCCAAACTAATCCCATTGTCCCGCTCTCTCCCCATAGCCCTGTATCAATCCCAAACTAATCCCACTGCCCCCACTCTCCCCCATAGCCCTGTATCAATCCCAAACTAATCCCATTGTCCCGCTCTCTCCCCATAGCCCTGTATCAATCCCCAAACTAATCCCACAGCCCCCGCTCTCTCCCCATAGCCCTGTATCAATCCCAAACTAATCCCACTGCCCCACTCTCTCCCCATAGCCCTGTATCAATCCCCAAACTAATCCCACTGCCCCGCTCACTCCCCATAGCCCTGTATCAATCCCCAAACTAATCCCACTGTCCCGCTCTCTCCCCATAGCCCTGTATCAATCCCCAAACTAATCCCACTGCCCCACTCTCTCCCCATAGCCCTGTATCAATCCCAAACTAATCCCACTGCCCCGCTCACTACCCATAGCCCTGTATCAATCCCAAACTAATCCCACTGTCCCGCTCTCTCCCCATAGTCCTGTATCAATCCCCAAACTAATCCCATTGTCCCGCTCTCTCCCCATAGCCCTGTATCAATCCCAAACTAATCCCACTGTCCCGCTCTCTCCCCATAGTCCTGTATCAATCCCCAAACTAATCCCATTGTCCCACTCTCTCCCCATAGCCCTGTATCAATCCCAAACTAATCCCATTGTCCCGCTCTCTCCCCATAGTCCTGTATCAATCCCCAAACTAATCCCATTGTCCCGCTCTCTCCCCATAGCCCTGTATCAATCCCAAACTAATCCCACTGCCCCCACTCTCCCCCATAGCCCTGTATCAATCCCAAACTAATCCCACGGCCCCACTCTCTCCCCATAGCCCTGTATCAATCCCCAAACTAATCCCACTGTTCCCGCTGTCTCCCCATGGCCCTGTATCAATCCCAAACTAATCCCAGTGCCCCCACTCTCTCCCCATTGCCCTGTATCAATCCCCAAACTAATCCCACTGTTCCCGCTGTCTCCCCATGGCCCTGTATCAATCCCAAACTAATCCCAGTGCCCCCACTCTCTCCCCATTGCCCTGTATCAATCCCCAAACTAATCCCACTGTTCCCGCTGTCTCCCCATAGCCCTGTATCAATCCCAAACTAATCCCACTGCCCCCCGCTCTCTCCCCACAGCCCTGTATCAATCCCAAAACTAATCCCACTGCCCCCCGCTCTCTCCCCATAGCCCTGTATCAATCCCAAACTAATCCCACTGCCCCACTCTCTCCCCATAGCCCTGTATCAATCCCAAACTAATCCCACTGTCCCACTCTCTCCTCATAGCCCTGTATCAATCCCCAAACTAATCCCACTGCCCCACTCTCTCCCCATAGCCCTGTATCAATCCCCAAACTAATCCCACTGCCCCGCTCACTCCCCATAGCCCTGTATCAATCCCCAAACTAATCCCACTGCCCCGCTCACTACCCATAGCCCTGTATCAATCCCAAACTAATCCCATTGTCCCGCTCTCTCCCCATAGTCCTGTATCAATCCCCAAACTAATCCCATTGTCCCGCTCTCTCCCCATAGCCCTGTATCAATCCCAAACTAATCCCACTGCCCCCACTCTCCCCCATAGCCCTGTATCAATCCCAAACTAATCCCATGTCCCGCTCTCTCCCCATAGCCCTGTATCAATCCCCAAACTAATCCCACGGCCCCCGCTCTCTCCCCATAGCCCTGTATCAATCCCCAAACTAATCCCACGGCCCCACTCTCTCCCCATAGCCCTGTATCAATCCCCAAACTAATCCCACGGCCCCACTCTCTCCCCATAGCCCTGTATCAATCCCCAAACTAATCCCACGGCCCCACTCTCTCCCCATAGCCCTGTATCAATCCCAAACTAATCCCACTGCCCCACTCTCTCCCCATAGCCCTGTATCAATCCCCAAACTAATCCCACTGCCCCACTCTCTCCCCATAGCCCTGTATCAATCCCCAAACTAATCCCACTGCCCCCGCTCTCTCCCCATAGCCCTGTATCAATCCCCAAACTAATCCCACTGCCCCCGCTCTCTCCCCATAGCCCTGTATCAATCCCCAAACTAATCCCACTGCCCCGCTCTCTCCCCATAGCCCTGTATCAATCCCCAAACTAATCCCACTGCCCCGCTCTCTCCCCATAGCCCTGTATCAATCCCCAAACTAATCCCACTGCCCCCGCTCTCTCCCCATAGCCCTGTATCAATCCCCAAACTAATCCCACTGCCCCGCTCTCTCCCCATAGCCCTGTATCAATCCCCAAACTAATCCCACTGCCCCACTCTCTCCCCATAGCCCTGTATCAATCCCCAAACTAATCCCATTGTCCCACTCTCTCCCCATAGCCCTGTATCAATCCCCAAACTAATCCCACTGCCCCGCTCTCTCCCCATAGCCCAGTATCAATCCCCAAACTAATCCTGCTGCCCCGCTCTCTCCCCAAAGCCCTGTATCAATCCCCAAACTAATCCTGCTGCCCCGCTCTCTCCCCATAGCCCTGTATCAATCCCCAAACTAATCCCACTGCCCCACTCTCTCCCTGTATCCCAATGGCAATGCTCAAAGGAATGACACAGAGTTTCTCTGATCACACTTGTGAAGCACCTTGGGATATTATGTTACATAAGGTGCTATATAAATGCAAGTAGTGATTGTGAGAGAGTGAATGTTGGTGTGTGCCCAGCAGGGGGCAGGAACTCAGGATGACTCCTTTTTGTTCTCCAGGTGTTAACTCGACATCCGCCCGAGTCCTGACCCTGCTGGTCATCCCGGGCCAGCTGCTCTTCCTCTCCACCATCCACTTTATCGGGACAGATTACAGCCCCATGAGCCGCATCTTCATTTTATTGTACCTCACTGCTGCCCTCATCCAGGTAAGAACCCTCGCTGACACTCTCGCTGCTCGGGGGGAACCAATCCCTCATCTCAGACTCAAAAATCAAAGCTTCAACCCTCAGTCCACAGATTTGAGCGCAGCAACTAAATGGACACCCAGCGCAGTGCTGAGGGAGTGCCGCACTGTCAGAGGGTCAGTGCTGAGGGAGTGCTGCACTGTCAGAGGGTCAGTGCTGAGGGAGTGCCGCACTGTCAGAGGGTCAGTGCTGAGGGAGTGCCGCACTGTCAGAGGGTCAGTGCTGACGGAGTGCCGCACTGTCAGAGGGTCAGTGCTGAGGGAGTGCCGCACTGTCAGAGGGTCAGTGCTGAGGGAGTGCCGCACTGTCAGAGGGTCAGTGCTGAGGGAGTGCCGCACTGTCAGAGGGTCAGTGCTGAGGGAGTGCCGCACTGTCAGAGGGTCAGTGCTGACGGAGTGCCGCACTGTCAGAGGGTCAGTGCTGAGGGAGTGCCGCACTGTCAGAGGGTCAGTGCTGAGGGAGTGCCGCACTGTCAGAGGGTCAGTGCTGAGGGAGTGCCGCACTGTCAGAGGGTCAGTGCTGAGGGAGCGCCGCACTGTCAGAGGGTCAGTGCTGAGGGAGCGCCGCACTGTCAGAGGGTCAGTGCTGAGGGAGCGCCGCACTGTCAGAGGGTCAGTGCTGAGGGAGCGCCGCACTGTCAGAGGGTCAGTGCTGAGGGAGTGCCGCACTATCAGAGGGTCAGTGCTGAGGGAGTGCCGCACTGTCAGAGGGTCAGTACTGAGGGAGTGCCGCACTGTCAGAGGGTCAGTGCTGAGGGAGTGCCGCACTGTCAGAGGGTCAGTACTGAGGGAGTGTCGCACTGTCAGAGGGTCAGTACTGAGGGAGTGCCACACTGTCAGAGGGTCAGTGCTGAGGGAGTGCCGCACTGTCAGAGGGTCAGTGCTGAGGGAGTGCCGCACTGTCAGAGGGTCAGTGCTGAGGGAGTGCCGCACTGTCAGAGGGTCAGTGCTGAGGGAGTGCCGCACTGTCAGAGGGCTGATACAGATGCTGGGTTTTGAGGGAGCTGATTGTTGTCTCTTTTCTCTGGGTAGGTGTGTATTCTGCTGTACCTGGCTGACCTCATTGTCCGCCTGAGCTGGAGAATGGGACTGGACCCAGACAACGTATCCATCCCATACCTGACGGCACTGGGGGACCTCCTGGGCACCGGCCTCCTGGCTCTCTGCTTCGTCCTCGAATGGTACATCTAGAGTGGTGTCTGACTGCAGCCAATCCAAAGACCCCTGGGATCTAAAGTAGGGAGTGCCCTTTGCCCTTGCTGTCTGAGCCTGCGCCCTGGGATCGACACATCAATCCCAGCTGGGCTGATTCAGACTCAAACTGTGCGAGAGACATCATGCCCTGGATCTGACTCAGGGCAATATTTAAAACTCAATGCAGTCCCGATCGCTGAGATTTCTCCCTGGGGTGCAGTGAACCCCATTTACTGAACTGTTCATCCAGCCCCACAGATCACACTGCTCTTTCTGTTCCACAACACCTTCCCCCCCCGACAACATATTGTCACGTTTGTATTTTTCATCCTCCCCACGTAAATATCTCTCTTCTCTTCACCTCTCCCAGTCCCCACTGGATCGAGTCCCACATTCTCCCCACTCCCCGTGGGAGCGAGTCCCACATTCTCCCCACTCCCCCCGTGGGAGCGAGTCCCACATTCTCCCCACTCCCTGCGGGAGTGAGTCCCACAATCTGACTGTGGGTGGTGTTGTTTCTCCTGGATTCCCTGGTCGTGTTGACCTGATGTTTCCAGCTCCTGTCCGCTCTCCCTGCAACAGGAAACATCGAGCGGGATTTTACATTCTCACTCATCAAGAAACTGTGAAATCCTTTCTGTGCTCTCCCCCTCACCTGCTCCGATTCCCGTGACGGGTGGGGCAGTAAAATTCTCCATACCGACCCAGGGTCTCGTATCCGGAACTTTCCTTATTCCACTTTCCCAGTTTCTTTTTCTCCTTTCAGTAACAATGGAGGGGAGAGAGGTGGGCATCTGCCTGTAACAGTGCTGACTACAGGTATAACCTCTGCTTTCCAGTCCTATCCCCCTACAGGCCAGACACAGTGTTTTGATGCAATGTTACTTTCTGTAATCGGTTTCCGTGTTCCCAATATTCCCCCATTTCCCCATTCTGCTACACAGTTCAAATTTAATATCTCAAGTGGTCTTTGCCCAGAAGTTCGCACACTGCACTTCACACGTTTGGTAACCATTTGCCGTTTATGCACAAATTCATTCAAAATCCAACAAAAATGCAATCTCGCTTTGTCAGTTTCCAACACCCTGCACCCCGTACCCCAGTGAGAGTCAGTGTGTTTGGGACCCGTACCCCAGTGAGAGTCAGTGTGTGTAGGACCCGTACCCCAGTGAGAGTCAGTGTGTGTAGGACCCGTACCCCAGTGAGAGTCAGTGTGTGTAGGACCCGTACCCCAGTGAGAGTCAGTGTGTGTGGGACCCGTACCCCAGTGAGAGTCAGTGTGTGTGGGACCCGTACCCCAGTGAGAGTCAGTGTGTGTGGGAGCCGTACCCCAGTGAGAGTCAGTGTGTGTGGGACCCGTACCCCAGTGAGAGTCAGTGTGTGTGGGACCCGTACCCCAGTGAGAGTCAGTGTGTGTGGGACCCGTACCCCAGTGAGAGTCAGTGTGTGTGGGACCCGTACCCCAGTGAGAGTCAGTGTGTGTGGGACCCGTACCCCCGTGAGAGTCAGTGTGTGTGGGACCCGTACCCCAGTGAGAGTCAGTGTGTGTGGGAGCCGTACCCCAGTGAGAGTCAGTGTGTGTGCGACCCGTACCCCAGTGAGAGTCAGTGTGTGTGGGACCCGTACCCCAGTGAGAGTCAGTGTGTGTGGGACCCGTACCCCAGTGAGAGTCAGTGTGTGTGGGACCCGTACCCCAGTGAGAGTCAGTGTGTGTGGGAGCCGTACCCCAGTGAGAGTCAGTGTGTGTGGGACCCGTACCCCAGTGAGAGTCAGTGTGTGTGGGACCCGTACCCCAGTGAGAGTCAGTGTGTGTGGGACCCGTACCCCAGTGAGAGTCAGTGTGTGTGGGACCCGTACCCCAGTGAGAGTCAGTGTGTGTGGGACCCGTACCCCCGTGAGAGTCAGTGTGTGTGGGAGCCGTACCCCCGTGAGAGTCAGTGTGTGTGGGAGCCGTACCCCAGTGAGAGTCAGTGTGTGTGGGAGCCGTACCCCAGTGAGAGTCAGTGTGTGTGGGACCCCAGTGAGAGTCAGTGTGTGTGGGAGCCATACCCCCGTGAGAGTCAGTGTGTGTGGGACCCGTACCCCAGTGAGAGTCAGTGTGTGTGGGACTCGTACCCCAGTGAGAGTCAGCGTGTGTGGGACCCGTACCCCAGTGAGAGTCAGTGTGTGTGGGACTCGTACCCCAGTGAGAGTCAGTGTGTGTGGGACTCGTACCCCAGTGAGAGTCAGTGTGTGTGGGACCCGTACCCCAGTGAGAGTCAGTGTGTGTGGGACTCGTACCCCAGTGAGAGTCAGTGTGTGTGGGACCCGTACCCCAGTGAGAGTCAGCGTGTGTGGGACCCGTACCCCAGTGAGAGTCAGCGTGTGTGGGACCCGTACCCCAGTGAGAGTCAGTGTGTGTGGGACCCGTACCCCAGTGAGAGTCAGTGTGTGTGGGAGCCGTACCCCAGTGAGGGTCAGTGTGTGTGGGACCCGTACCCCAGTGAGAGTCAGTGTGTTTGGGAGCCGTACCCCCGTGAGACTCAGTGTGTGTGGGTGCCGTACCCCAGTGAGAGTCAGTGTGTGTGGGAGCCGTACCCCAGTGAGAGTCAGTGTGTGTGGGAGCCATACCCCATTGAGAGTCAGTGTGTGTGGGACCCGTACCCCAGTGAGAGTCAGTGTGTGTGGGACCCGTACCCCAGTGAGAGTCAGTGTGTGTGGGACCCGTACCCCAGTGAGAGTCGGTGTGTGTGGGACCCGTACCCCAGTGAGAGTCAGTGTGTGTGGGACCCGTACCCCAGTGAGAGTCGGTGTGTGTGGGACCCGTACCCCAGTGAGAGTCAGTGTGTGTGGGACCCGTACCCCAGTGAGAGTCAGTGTGTGTGGGACCCGTACCCCAGTGAGAGTCAGTGTGTGTGGGACCCGTACCCCAGTGAGAGTCAGTGTGTGTGGGACCCGTAGCCCAGTGAGAGTCAGTGTGTGTGGGAGCCGTACCCCCGTGAGAGTCAGTGTGTGTGGGACCCGTACCCCCGTGAGAGTCAGTGTGTGTGGGACCCGTAGCCCAGTGAGAGTCAGTGTGTGTGTGACCCGTACCCCAGTGAGAGTCAGTGTGTGTGGGAGCCGTACCCCAGTGAGAGTCAGTGTGTGTGGGACCCGTACCCCAGTGAGAGTCAGTGTGTGTGGGACCCCAGTGAGAGTCAGTGTGTGTGGGACCCCAGTGAGAGTCAGTGTGTATGGGACCCCGTACCCCAGTGAGAGTCAGTGTGTGTGGGAGCCGTACCCCCGTGAGAGTCAGTGTGTGTGGGACCCGTACCCCAGTGAGAGTCAGTGTGTGTGGGACCCGTACCCCAGTGAGAGTCAGTGTGTGTGGGACCCCAGTGAGAGTCAGTGTGTGTGAGGGAGTATATCTGTTGCCCAAGGGATAAAGTATTCACTAGAGGTTTGAGTTAGGAAGTGTGATGTTTACTGCGGGGATTGCTAGCTCACTTGCACCTTCGAACCTCCCGAGTTTTGGATCACATCCTATCCGGTGACTGGAATACTGAGTGAGTTCAGAGCTGGAATTGAGACTGGATATATCACAGCTCTGTACACAATACTTGATCAATACCTCCATTTCCAGCCTAATAAATTTTATGCTGTATTTTTATATTTCTGTTTCTGTATCCGGAGAATTTTACTGACTTTAATGTTCCAGACTGAAGCCCTTTACTGGGTAAAGCCAACAACCTCAACAGAACTGTGGCCTCACTGCCAGGGTCACCCTCTGACCGGGGTCACTGCCAGGGTCACCCTCTGACCGGGGTCACTGCCAGGGTCACCCACTGACCGGGGTCACTGCCAGGGTCACCCACTGAATGCAGGGGTCACTGCCAGGGTCACCCACAGACTAGGGTCACTGCCAGGGTCACCCTCTGACCGGGGTCACTGCCAGGGTCACCCACTGAATGCAGGGGTCACTGCCAGGGTCACCCACAGACTGGGGTCACTGCCAGGGTCACCCTCTGACCGGGGTCACTGCCAGGGTCACCCGCTGACTGGGGTCACTGCCAGGGTCACCCGCTGACTGGGGTCACTGCCAGGGTCACCCGCTGACTGGGGTCACTGCCAGGGTCACCCGCTGACCGGGGTCACTGCCAGGGTCACCCACTGAATGCAGGGGTCACTGCCAGGGTCACCCACAGACTGGGGTCACTGCCAGGGTCACCATCTGACCGGGGTCACTGCCAGGGTCACCATCTGACCGGGGTCACTGCCAGGGTCACCCGCTGACCGGGGTCACTGCCAGGGTCACCCTGATTGGGGGTCACTGACCGATTGTGGGCTCAACTGGAAAATAACCCATTTCTTTTCCCTGTAACAATAAAGAATAAAGAACAGTACAGCACGGGGACAGGCCCTTCGGCCCTCCGAGTACAGCACAGGCCCTTCGGCCCTCCGAGTACAGCACAGGAACAGGCCCTTCGGCCCTCCGAGTACAGCACAGGCCCTTCGGCCCTCCGAGTACAGCACAGGCCCTTCGGCCCTCCGAGTACAGCACGGGGACAGGCCCTTCGGCCCTCCGAGTACAGCACAGGCCCTTCGGCCCTCCGAGTACAGCACGGGGACAGGCCCTTCGGCCCTCCGAGTACAGCACGGGGACAGGCCCTTCGGCCCTCCGAGTACAGCACGGGGACAGGCCCTTCGGCCCTCCGAGTCTGCACTGATCATGATGTCCTAACTGAAAAAAAACCTTCTGTCCTTACTCGGTCCGTATCCCTCTATTCCCTCCCTATTCATGCATCCATCCAGATGCCTCTTAAACATTGCTAATGTGCCTGCTTCCATCACCCCCTCTGGCAGCGCATTCCAGGCCCCCACCACTCTCTGCGTGGAAAACTACCCCCCCCCCCTCCTCCCCCCCCCCCTCCCCCCTCCCCCCTCCCCCCTCCCCCCTCCCCCCTCCCCCCTCCCCCCCCCCCCCCTCCCCCCTCCCAGTAATTGACGACTCCATCCTGGGAAGAAACCTCTGATTATCCAGCCTGTCCCTGTCTCTCATTATTTTGTAGCCCTCTATCAGGTCTCCCCTCAGCCTCCGTCCTTCCAGTGAAAACAATCCTGGTTTCTCCAACCTCTCCTTGTAGCCGACACCCTGGAGCCCAGGCAGTGTCCTGGTGAACCTTCTACCCACTCTCTCGAAAGTTTCCACGTCTTTCTGATCGTGTGGTGACCAGAACGGAACTCAACACTCCAAATGCGGCCTAACCAAGGTTTGGTAGAGCTGCAACATGATTTGCCGACTCCTGTATGCAATGCCCCAGCTGATGAGGGTAAGCGTGCTATTTATTTCTTATTCATCCATGGGATATGGTAATCACTGGTTGGCCAGTATTTATTGCCCCCCCCCCTTTGTTCAGAGGGCAGTTGAGAGTGGACCACATCGCTGTGGCTCTGGAGTCACTTGTAGGCCAGACCGGGTAAGGACGGCAGATTTTCTTCCCTAAAGGACAGATGGGTTTTTTCCGATGATTGACAATGGTTTCATGGTCATCACTAGCTTCTTAATCCCAGACTTTTTTTTTAATTGAATTCAAATTCCACCATCTTCCATGCTGGGATTCGAACCCGGGTCTCTGGAACATGAGCTGAGTTTCTGGATTAGTAGCCTAGCGATAATACCACTAAGCCATCACCTCCTGCATGCTTTATTCATCAGCTAACAGTTACCCTTTACACCAGGGGTCTCCAAACTGCAGCCCGTGGGCCACAGCTGACCCGCAGCGGGTCGTATCCGGATCAGAGTTTGGAGACTTTACACCATGAGCTCTGATTTTCTGTAGTAACCTTTGATCTGGCACCTTGAGGCTCTGGTCAGGTCCCATTTGGAATTTCAGGAGCAGTTTTTGACTTCCATACCCAAGCAAGGATGTTCTGGCCTTGGGGGAGGGCCAGAGGAAGTTCACAAGAATGATCGCAGGAATGAAGAGCTTGTCACGAGGCACGGTGGGGGAGTGTGGGTCTGTGCTCGATGGAGTCTAGAAGGACGGTGTGTCGGGGGGGGGGTGCTCTTATTGAAACTTACAGAACACTGAGAGACCCAGGTAGAGTGGACGTGGTGATGTTTCCACCAGTGGGAGAGATTAGAACGCGAGGGCACAACCTCAGAGTGAAGGGACAATCTTTTAAAAAATGAGGCGCGGAAGTATTTCTTCAGCCAGAGGGTTGTAAATCTGTGGAACTCTTTGCCGCAGAGGGCTGTGGAGGCCAGGTAACTGAGTGTCTTTAAGACAGAGATAGATAGGTTCTTGATCAATAAGGAGATCAAAGGCTATGGGGAGAAGGCAGGAGAATGGGGATAAGAATCATATCAGCCACGATCGAATGGCAGAGCAGACGCGATGGGCTGATAGGCCTAAGTTTGCTCTTGTATTGTGGTTATTGAATGCCTTAAGTACAGTACATCCACAGGTTCTCCTCTATCCATGTTGTTACCTCCTCAACGAGCTGCAATTAAACTAGTTAAACATGGTTTCCTTTTCACAAAGCCATCAATAATAATGTCTTTGTGCTGAGAACTTCCTCACATGGCTGAATAGCCCAGCAGTGCCAGCACCACCTGGTGACTGACGAAAGCCAGGCTGGGGGGTAGAATCAGCCAGAACTCTCCGCAAAAACAAAGGAGAAAACTGATGACTTCTAAAATAATTTTATTTAAAAAAACAAATCTTTTATTACAATTTGTCTCAAATCCAGTTTTTTTTGCACATTTGTTCACATTGACAAGAGTTACAGCCGTGGGATAATCAGCCGCTAACCAGGCTTAACCAGGTTAGCGGGTCGTCACCAGTAATTAACCAAATTAACCAGTCAATAGTGGCAGTTAACAAAATGAATGAATCAATACTGGGTATCAGCCTAACTAACTAATACTGAAGGTTAACCAAACTAACCCTGCAATACCGAGGATTAACTAGCTGATAACCAGATTAGCCGTTCTTAGCCCAGGATTAACTGTCAGTACGAGGGAGAGATCATTAACTGAAAGAGTGATCCACTATCGGAATCTGACAAAATTAAATATCAGAAGGGAACCCCCTCACAGGCAGAGAGGGAGGATGGTGGGGGGGAAACGGGGACGCCACTTATTCCGTATACAGATTTAAATAAATAAATAAAGCAATCAGGGAAACAGAGTTTGTTTCTCTCGCAAACAACTCCCTGTAACCAGCAACACAAACTTCCAGCTCCCAGCTACAGCTTAAATCCATAAACCTCCATCCTGGAGCTGCACCCAGCTTTATATAGGAGCACCCTCAACTCCCATGGGTGCCACTCTCTGAGCATCCACTCAACTCCCATGGGTGCCACTCTCTGAGCATCCACTCAACTCCCATGGGTGCCATTCTCTGAGTTCCCAAACAACTCCCATGGGTGCCATTCTCCGATCACCCACTCCCATGGGTGCCATTCTCCAATCACCCACTCCACACCCATGGGTGCTATTCTCTAAGCGCCCACTCAACTCCCATGGGTGCCATTCTCTGATTACCCACTCTAAACTCCCATGGGTGCCACTCTCTGGCTGTGACACGGGTTACGCTGGCCAAATGATTTGCCAGCCTCAGCCAGGTCCTTTGTGGTTCGACACAGTGAGGGGGAACCCAACTGAGAGGGAGATGGGTCCAATCAGCCAAGGCAGCAGCACCCATGGAACCCAGCACCCATGGGACTTAGAAACCAAGCAGCCCACATTCACCAAGTGACTGAACACACTGCGTTCTCCCACTCGAGGTTGGGATTTCTCCTTTCTCTCCACTTTAATTGACTTGTTCCCAGTCTCTGGGCTCTGCCCAGAAGCTTAGGACCAGGAGGAGGCCATTCAGCCCTTCGAACCTGCTCCACCCCCCTTAGTAAGATCACAGCTGATCTAAGTTCACTTTCCTGCTTTCTCTCCGTACTCGAACAGTCCCTCAACTCCACTTCTCCACTGTTCCTCCATCAGCCTCTCACTCAATAAAAAACCAAACAAATCTCAGCTTGAAACCTCCAAACAGGAAGCAAATCCCAGGCGTCCTGCACCCTCCCTGGAAGAACATGCAGTGATTGTAGAAACGAACCCAGGGATTGCCGGAGTAAAGGATAAAAAGGGGTTTGCAAGCGGAGATACTGGATACAAGAACAAACAAATCCGTGTTGAACCTGTCCACATCGCGGCTCAGACCTCAGCCGAGGCAATGGCTGAGATTCCGGGCACTCAGCCATTGATAAGAATACCAGATCCCACCCCCCCCCCCCAGAGTGAGAGATTACCAGACTGAGGGGTCAGATCATTTGGAGCAAAGTTGGATTTGATCGTGATGGAGGTGTTCAAAGTGGTGAGGGGGGGCGGGGGGGCAGACAGGTCACAGGCCTGAGGTCCCATCATTTAATGACCGAGGGAAACGAGGAGAAATTTCTCCACACCAAGATCTGGGAGTCACTCCCCGAAAGGACACTGGGATCAGATTCCATCTGAAAAGGCAAAAATTTGGACATTTGAAAAGGAATAAATCGCAGGATCACGGAGAAAAAAGTGATGGGATTGGATATCTCCTTCAAAGAGATAGCATGGCCTTTGCGGGTTGAATGGCCACCTCAGCTAATGGTTAACTGGTTAGAGGAGAACCGGTCAGAGAGGAAACTCCAGCCCCTCACGCAGGAGGGAGGCCCATCTTTGAGAGCAGACACCCAGTCTGAGTGGGGGGGTGGGGGGGGCGGGGGGGCCACTGAGAGCAACGGCCAAAACTGGGACTATACACAAATCCCAAAGTCCATGACCAGGTAAGTTGGGGGGGGGGGGGGGGGGGCGGTGTGTGTGTTGGGGGGGGGGGGGCGGTGGGGGGGTACTTACAGCAGCGAGCTGGGCTCCCGGCCCCCATTCAAATATTTTAAAAGCTGCAAAACTCCCTGTAAATGGTTCTCTGAAACCAAAGAAATAGAGAGAGTGAAACCAATCTTCCAATCAGAAGGCGGTCAAAGGACTGGCCATTCACCCCATTAATCCCCCCCCTCCCATTAACTCACCCCCCCCCCATTAACCCCCCCCATCAACCCCATCTCCCATTAACCCCCTCCCGCCCTCAGTTCATCCCCTGAATTTTAACCGGTTTGAATCCAGACTGGTTTGGGAAACGGAATGGTGAGTAAAGCTCCGCTATTTCACTCCCTGAAGGACATTCGTCAACCAGATGGGTTTTTTTTTAAAAACAACAGTCGATCGTTTCCTGGTGACGCAATTCATTCCAGATTTTATCCATCAAATTTAACCTCCACCAGCTGCCAGTGCCGGGATTTGGAGCCACGTGCCCCGGTTCACTGGCCCAGCGACACTGTCACTAATCCTCAGGCTCCTTTATCACCCCAGGACATCTGGTCCCCAACTGTAACCTGTGACCCCCCCCAACTCTGCCCCCCCACCAACCTGTGACCCCCCCCAACTCTGCCCCCCCAAACCTGTGCACCCCCCCCCCAATGAACACCACCCCCCCCAACCCTCTCGCCATTGGTCACCCAATACATCAATCATTGCAGAACATTGCCTTCCATTGGCCAATTGGAAAGCCTTTTTGGAAACGCTAACTGCCAGATAAACATTCCCAATATTTTTAAAACTAATAAACACAAGCGTTTGAACAAATTATTTCAGAACCAATCTTTTTCTTAATGCCCTAGTGATTTTTCTCCAGGCCAACATTGATTTCCTTGGACAATCTTCACCTGTTAAAAGTATCGGGGGGGGGCAACTGCCAAGAGTTGGCAACTCCAACCAGCTGGGAGGGAAAAGAGATGCCAATTCCTGGCTCGGGTCACTGTCTGTGCAAAGTTTGCACATTCTCCCCGTGTCTGCGTGGGTTTCCTCTGCGCTCCGGTTTCCTCTCACAGTCCATAGATGTGCGGGTTAGGTGGATTGGTGTGGCTAAATTGCCCCCTTAGGGAGACTAGCCCGGTTAAATGCAATAGGGTTATGGGGATAGGGCCTGGGGGGGATTGTGGTGGGTGCGGACTCGATGGGCCGAATGGCCTCCTGTACTGTACGGAGTCTATGATTCGATGACCCTTTCAGATTCCACATTCCTCACACTGACTTTCTCAAGCCCAGCCTTCACTTGTCCAACAAAGCAGCCAAACAGCCTTTGCCTGGGCAAAACTCTGTCCCCAGTCACAAATCAGAGGATATTCCTGGAAGCTGTTACTCTCAGAGAACTGACTCTGTCCCCAGTCACAAATCAGAGGATATTCCTGGAAGCTGTTACTCTCAGAGAGCTGACATCCCCAGCACAGAGCCACATACCCTCCATCAGGGGGCTGACAGCCCCAGCACGGAGCCACACACCTCCATCAGGGGGCTGACAGCCCCAGCATGGAGCCACGCGCCCTCCATCAGGGGGCCCAGCTTAGCCACTCGCACTCTGAAACTCAAAAATGAAACTCATACAATCACAGGTTACATCACAGGAGGAGGTGACGTTCTGCTCTGAGAGGTCACAGAGGATGGGGGACATGGTGATCGAGGGTGGGGAGAGTGAGGAGGGAGAGTGTGCGAGGGTGGGGAGAGTGAGGAGGGAGAGTGAGCGAGGGCGGAGAGAGCGAGGGGGGAGAGTGAGCGAGGGTGGGGACCGCGCGAGGGCGGAGAGAGAGCGAGAGCAGGGAGAGAGTGAGGGTGGAAGGATTGTGGGTAAATCACTGCCAACCAAGAATGAAAACGAGACCACGTTAAAATAAGTTAAATTCTGGAATTTGTTCCCACGGCAATCCCGGCTGCTTCACAGTTTGTGATGGCCCAGGGCTCAGACAGTCACCATCACAGCCAACCGAGTTCAGAACAACGGCAGCAAGGCCCAGGCGCACTCAGTGTATGTTCAAGTAAGATGGGATTGAGTAGTTAAACAAGGTGAAGTCCAGTTTGTACAATTTGTACAGCTTCTTCTGGTAGAAAGGGGAGATGTTCTTGAAAAACTTGGCCGTCATGTCGTGTGTGGTCCGGGACGAGACATTGGGTGAGGGGAACTTGACGTGATGGTCAAGCTCTAGAAGGTCCAGGAGGTAACGGGCGTCGCGCAACAGCGTTTCGTAACGTCCCACCACGTCATAGCGGATCAGGCAGGGGTGACACAGCGAGTAGACCGTCTCCCAGTGCTCGTTGAAAGGCTCCTCCCTCCGCGTTTTGGGGTCCACCAGGTACCAGACAAACTCCTCAAAGGTCACGTCCCCACCGTGCTCCAAAGCCTCGGAGCTGGGGTCTCTCCGGTGTTCCCGAATGATCTTGGTGCCGTAGCGCTTGTGGAAGGCAGTGTTGTATCTGCGAGTGAATTTGTTGCGATAAGCCGACACCAGTCGCTCAAAAGGTTCACGCACAAAGATGAACTTGAGGTAGTTCCTCAGCCGGAAGTTGATCTCAGCGTTGCTGTAGCTGTCCAGTGTGCGGAGGTTGGAGGTCACGTGGGCCTCGCTGGCTGGAATGGACAAGGGATCTCTGTATTTGCCACCTCCAGTCAGGACCATCATGACCCTCTTCCAGTTGGTGCAGGCCACCTTTGGGATGTAGCAGTACAGTAACCCGTGTTGGTCATCAACGATCAGATGTCGCAGGTCGTCAGGGTTAAGGATGTGGCGTTTACGGCTGAGCTTATTGTGGGCGGCACAGTTTTTGTTCAGCATAGTGCGTCGGCGCTGGTGAATCTGCTGGGCATCGGAGCGGGCAAACTGCAACAACACACAAAACACAACAAGCATTACAATTCCCCATCCTCATCACCCCCTGCACTGTCCCCCAAACACTCCCAGGACAGATACAGGGGTTAGATACAGAGTAAAGGTCCCTCTACACTGTCCCCCATCAAACACTCCCAGGACAGGTACAGCACGGGGTTAGATACAGAGTAAAGCTCCCTCTACACTGTCCCCATCAAACACTCCCAGGACAGGTACAGCACGGGGTTAGATACAGAGTAAAGCTCCCTCTACACTGTCCCCCATCAAACACTCCCAGGACAGGTACAGCACGGGGTTAGATACAGAGTAAAGCTCCCTCTACACTGTCCCCCATCAAACACTCCCAGGACAGGTACAGCACGGGGTTAGATACAGAGTAAAGCTCCCTCTACACTGTCCCCATCAAACACTCCCAGGACAGGGACAGCACGGGGTTAGATACAGAGTAAAGCTCCCTCTACACTGTCCCCATCAAACACTCCCAGGACAGGTACAGCACGGGGTTAGATACAGAGTAAAGCTCCCTCTACACTGTCCCCATCAAACACTCCCAGGACAGGTACAGCACGGGGTTAGATACAGAACATAAGAACCAGGAGCAGGAGTCGGCCATCTGGCCCCTCGAGCCTGCTCCGTCACTCAATAAGATCATGGCTGATCTTTTCATGGACTCAGCTCCACTTACCCGCCCGCTCACCATAACCCTTAATTCCTTTACTGTTCAAACATTTATCTAAATGTGCCTTAAAAACATTCAATGAGGGAGCCTCAACTGGGCAGGGAATTCCACAGATTCACAACCCTTTGTGTGAAGAAGTTCCTCCTCAACTCAGCCCTAAATCTGCTCCCCCTTATTTTGAGGCCATGCTCCCTAGTTCTAGTTTCACCTGCCAGTGGAAACAACTTCCCTGCTTCTATCTTATCTATTCCCTTCATAATCTTAAGTGTTTCTATAAGATCTCCGCTCATTCTTCTGAATTCCAATGAGTTTAGCCGCCGTCTACTCAGTCTCTCCTCATAAGCCAACCCTCTCAATGCGAGAATTCTGAGTGATGCAGGCAAACTCAAACCTGCTGGCTTTTCAATTGAAATCCCACATCCCCACTTGCTTGAGTCAGGATGTGAGTGACTTGTGGGGGGTGGGGGGGGCGGGGGGGTCAGGGGCCAGCGGGGGGATGTCCTCCACGAGGTGGTGTTCCCATGTGTCTCCTGCCTTTGCTTTTCTAGATGGTGATAATTTGAAATTTTATGTTCTGATGAATTCAAGATGAAAAACTTCAGCAACATGTCTCTGTTTTTCAGTACTATTAGAAAAAGGTTTCCTGATCTCCTCTCAAATCCTTCGGCAAGTTACTTTAAACACATCCTCCCTGGCTACTGGCCTCTCTACTAAGGGTGGGGTCGAGCGGTGATGGGGGTTTGGCAATGGGGAAATCTTTCTGCATTTGCAAGGTCCAAACCTCTAAGAACCAGGAAGGAGGATTAGATTGGATGCTGTTATATGTTGTCCAGCACAGAAATGACGGGCCAAACAGCCTGCATCTGTGCCGTCATGTTTCATCACACTCAGTGAATACACAGGGACACGCTGAATGGAGCAGCTGTTTTATCCATCCTTGTACGTACATAATCCGTATGGGATGAGGGTTAACAAACCGGATGAGCAAAGTAGTGGAGAATCTCCCTGAACAGAACACCGCACCGTCAACCCGAAAGCTCGCGCTGCCAAATAAAGCTGTTGGACTTTAACCTGGCGTCGTGAGACTGCTTACTGTACAAAAATAAATCGGAACTCGGAGCAGCCTGGAGCCTTACACTGACCAATAACAATGACATGTTACGAGATAGAGCACTCAAAGGAAGCTAAGGGTCAGAATAGACCTTCCTGGATTGTAAACAGGGAGATTAAACCATCATTGTGTATCAACAAGGAAGCTTCAGATAGAGAGTTGCAGCAACATTGGGAAATATTGTTAAGTCAATCTCTTCGCCAGGGTGAGCTCAGCAGAGGAATCCGTTAGCCCGTCTTTATAAAACCACAACCACCTCCCTCAACCCATCAACACTGGCTCATCGACTGACTGCACTCACACTAGGGACACAGCAGACAAGTGTAGCAAGTAATTAGGAAGGCAAATGGCATGTTATTGCAAGGGGATTGGAGTACATGGGAAATAAATCTGGCTGCAATTGTACAGGGTTACTCTTTACAGACTTTTATTCAATCCAAATTCCAATTGAATCCAACTCATTGGCAGGAATTTTACTGGCCTGCCTGCCACGGGAATCGGAGTGGGCCAGGAGTGGAGCGTAGGAAGGGCCGTTGACCTCAGGCGGAATTTTATGGTTTCGGGATGAGCGAGGACGTAAAATCCCACCCACGGTCTCCACAGGAGACAAACAAGACAACAATGTGACAGCCCAAGTATCCCAACTCCCTAAAAATGTCCACAGTCCCAATGGGTCAATCCTAACTATCTCTATAGTTTTCACAGTAACATCGTTGCAGTGTTAATGTAAGCTTACCTGTGACGAATGGATAAACTTTAACTTTTCAATGTCTGGGAATGGAATACAAAGCCTTCTTATTTTCTTTGCCCACATTCTACAAGATGGGAGGATGTGTTTCTATTCAGTGAGCCCATACCCGAGTACAGAGTGCTGAGATTTAGAATTATCCCTTCATCTCATCACCTCCCTTAGTAGAGATTTAAGTGCAATGCCCACTGTGTTTTCCTGTCACCTCCTGCAGGCTAAAGTGGCTACTCAGATTTATTCACAGGTTGACAAGTACACAGAAGCCAAAGTCACAGGAACGATATTAAATAGCATGAAAAGAAACACAAATCAAGAAACAATCCACAAGGGATTAATAGATGGGAAATCTCAGCAGGTCTGGCAGCATCTGTAAGGAGAGAAAAACGCTGATGTTTGGGGTCCAGATGAGCCTTTGTTGACAATAATAAATGACATAAGTAATAATAAATAAAAACAAATATAAACTTTCCAGCATTTTCTCTTTTGGTTTCAGATTCCAGCATCCGCAGTAATTTGCTTTTATCCAGGGATTAAAGGTCCTTTTCAGAAGAAAAGTGATGCTCATCATCATTGGATCATCAGGATGAGATATATACAAATGTAAATTTCAGTTTACATGTGGTCAATATCATTCCCTTTGCCAAAGCCCAACAACTGAAATGGTTTATTATTGTCACATGTATGGGGGTACAGTGAAAAGTATTGTTTCTTGCACACAATACAGACAAAGCAAACTGTTCAGAGAGAAGGAAAGGAGAGGGTGCAGAATGTAGTGTTACAGTCACAGCGAAGGTGTAGAGAAAGATCAACTTAATATAAGGTAAGTCCATTCAAAAGTCTGACAGCAACAGGGAAGAAGCTGCTCTTGAGTCGGTTGGTACGTGACCTCAGGCCTTTGTATTTTTTTCCCGATGGAAGAAGGAGGAAGAGAGAATGTCCGGGGTGCGTGGGGTCCTTAATTATGCTGGCTGCTTTTCTCAGGCAGTGGGAATTAGAGACACTGTCAATGAATGGGAGGCTGGTTTGCCTGATGGATTGGGTTACATTCATCATCTTTTGTAGTTTCTTGCTGTCTCGGACAGAGCAGGAGCCCAGACCAAGCGGTGATACAACCAGAAAGAATGCTTTCCATGGTGCATCTGTAAAAGTTGGCGGGAGTCGTAGCCGACATGCCAAATTTCCCCTGAGTGCAGGTCTGTCCCTGGGAAGCTCTTAGATATCATAACAATTTAGTTTTGCAGCAACAACCAAATAAATATCTTATATTTTTAAGAGGTGATTGCTAACATTCAGATATATGATAGTCTCCTTTGAAAGGACTCCAAGCTCAGGATTCAGAGAGAATACTGAATTATATCCAGCCTTTTGGCTAACTGCAGATGCTAATTGCTTAAGTGAGTTGTTGAGAATATCAGTGCAATCCTTGTTTTAATTGGTTTCAGAACAAATATGGAGAAATTGCTGGCTGGAGAAGCAGCTTTGGTATTGCTCCACTTTGAATGGGATGAGGGAATTCAGAATGTCTTCATTTGTCACAGGGCTGTTCTTTCAAATAGGATTCAAAACTAACCACCTTCTCTATCAGTGCGGATTGACAGTAAGTATTACCAAGAACACACAAGTTCTCCCAGTCAGAGAGTCAGGGAGGTTTACAGCACGGAAACAGGCCCTTCAGCCCAACTTGTCCATGCTGCCTTTTTTGTTAAATCCCTAAGCTAATCCCAATTGCCCGCATTTGGCCCATACCCCTCTATACCCATTGTACCCATGTAACTGTCTAAATGCTTTTTAAAAAATAAAATTGTACCCGCCTCTACTACTGCCTCTGGCAGCTCGTTCCAGACACTCACCACCCTCTGGATGAAAAAATTGCCCCTCTGGACACTTTTGTATCTCTCCCCTCTCACACACAGTCTCCTATACAATGTTAAAGTTCATTTATTAGCTGCAAGCAAACTTACAACAACACTGCAATGAAGTTACTGTGAAATCTCCCGAGTTGCCACATTCCAGCACCTGTTTGGGTCAATGCACCCAACCAGCACATCTTTCAGATTGTGGGAGGAAACTGGAGCACCCGGAGGAAACCCCACTCAGACACGGGACTACGTGTAGACTCCACACATACAGTGACCCAAGCCAGGAATTGAACCCAGGACCCTGGCGCTGTGAGGCAGCAGTGCTAACCATTGTGCCACCATGCCGTCCAATGTACCTCTCACAAGCAGCACTGATGTGGAGATGTGTTGGACTGGGGTAAACACAGTAAGAAGTCTCACAACACCAGGTTAAAGTCCAACAGGTTTATTTGGTAGCAAAAGCCACTAGCTTTCGGAGCGCTGCCCCTTCGTCAGGTGAGTGGGAGTTCTGTTCACAAACAGGATATACACAGACACAAACTCAATTTACAAAATAATGGTTGGAATGCGAGTCTCTACAGGTAATCAAGCCTTCATGACACATGACAACGCAGAGTTGCTGAGCAGAGACTGATAGCCAAGTTCTGTATACATGAGGACGGCCTCAACCAGGATCTTGGGCTCATGTCACACTATCTGTAACCCCCACAACTTGCCTGGGTTTGCAAAATCTCACTAACTGTCCTGTCTGGAGACAATACACATCTTTTCAAACTGTGCTTAACGCTCTCTCCACTCACATTGTCTGTACCTTTAAGACTTGATTACCTGTACAGACTCACATTCCAACCATTATTTTGTAAATTGGGTTTGTGTCTTTATATACCCTGTTTGTAAACAGAACTCCCACTTACCTGATGAAGGAGCAGAGCTCCGAAAGCTAGTGGCTTGTACTACTAAATAAACCTGTTGGATTTTAACCTGGTGTCGTCAGACTACAAGCAGCACTCCCAGATATGTGAATCGATCTTTACCCCGAATGGTTACACGTTCACTCACACAGAAACCTCAAAACATTTGAGCAATTTTGAGATGCTTCTGAGACATTTGACATAAATTTGCTCATGCTCTTGGATGCCAAACTCCTGCTGCCACAAGCAATAGATCAGAACACTGAGAAACACCAACTGCCTTTAATATTTACACAGCAATAAATTACTGCTGGAAATCTGAAAGACAGAAAATCCTGGAAAATCTCAGCTGGTCTGGCAGCGAGTGGGGAGAGAGGAGTTACTGTTTCAGGATAGGATAATCTTTTGTCAGAACTGACCTAATTAAAGGTCATCTTCACCTGAGGGAGTGCCGCACTGTCAGAGGGTCAGTGCTGAGGGAGTGCCGCACTGTCAGAGGGTCAGTGCTGAGGGAGTGCCGCACTGTCAGAGGGTCAGTGCCGAGGGAGTGCCGCACTGTCAGAGGGTCAGTGCTGAGAGAGTGCCGCACTGTCAGAGGGTCAGTGCCGAGGGAGTGCCGCACTGTCAGAGGGTCAGTGCCGAGGGAGTGCCGCACTGTCAGAGGGTCAGTGCTGAGGGAGTGCCGCACTGTCAGAGGGTCAGTGCTGAGGGAGTGCCGCACTGTCAGAGGGTCAGTGCTGAGGGAGTGCCGCACTGTCAGAGGGTCAGTGCTGAGGGAGTGCCGCACTGTCAGAGGGTCAGTGCTGAGGGAGTGCCGCACTGTCAGAGGGTCAGTGCTGAGGGAGTGCCGCACTGTCAGAGGGTCAGTGCTGAGGGAGTGCCGCACTGTCAGAGGGTCAGTGCTGAGGGAGTGCCGCACTGTCAGAGGGTCAGTGCTGAGGGAGTGCCGCACTGTCAGAGGGTCAGTGCTGAGGGAGTGCCGCACTGTGGGATGTTCCGTCTTTCCGGATTAAACTGAGATCAGATCCGCTTTCTGAGTTGAACGTTAATGATACGAATCCACATTGTGAATGACAGCAGGAGAGTTCTCCCGGGTGTGCTGATGTTCTGGTTCTTAATCACAGTCTGTGGGATCTTGCTGTGTGTAAATTCACTGCTGTTTCCCACATTACAAACCTTACAAAAAGGCCACACTTCAAAAACGCTCTGTCGGCTGCCAGGGGCTGGGCGGAATTCTGGGGCTGGAAAAGGTGCTGTTGAAACAGGGATTCCTGTCTAAAAAACTCCTCTAAAATGGAAGAATATCCCCAATTATAATCCAATCACAATGCTGCAATTCTGAAAGATTTGGCCAAAGAGGTTGATGTTAAGCAGCAAGTGAAAGTTGGGGAGGAGGTTGAAGGGAGCTGGTGAGATTTATGGTGGGATTTAGAGAGCTCAGAATCCAGGCAGCTGAAGGCACAGCGCTGAGTGGAGTGGCTAAAATACAGTGCTCAAGAGGCCAGAACCAAGAAATCGCAGAGACGCAAAGAACTCACCATCTCAGACTAGGACCCAGAGACAGCAACCGTATCAGAAAAGATTTTAAATGTGCACAGAGGGCGGAATCTAAAATCTAAATGCGCCATTCAGCCCGGAACAGGAAGAAGTTTCGCAACAACGGGTTAAAATCCGACCAGTTTATTTGGTAGAAGGAGCTTTCGGAACGCTGCTCCTGATGTGAGACTACTTACTGTGGTTACCCCAGTCCAACGCCAGCGTCTCCACATCATTCAATCCAGAAGCCAGCCTGGGTCAGAGTGCACGGGGTCAAGGGGCAACAGGACAGGGCGTCGAACCAGGATAGGATCAGCAAAGTTTGGGGTACTCCGGGGTTTTTGGATAGGGAAGGGGGGAGTGAGTGGTTCGGAGAAGGTTTGAATTCAGTAGTTGAGTTTGGAGGTGCTAAAGGTCACAGATGGGGTGTCGGCTGTAGATGCCGGTCAGCGAGGGAGGAGAGGGCCAGTGTTCCAGGTGTGAGAACTGGCGGCCTTTCCGACGCAGTCGATTTGGGAGGCAGGGTCAGGGGTCATTCTCGGGACAACGAGAACGCGAGCGGTCTGTTCCAGCGGCAGGAGAGGAGGTGGACTTGGCAATGAGAAGACAGGATTTACAATGGGCCCTGTGTGGACAATGACATTAGTCTTCCCAACGTCCCACTGCAATAAACTGCAGCTCCGCACGGTCTGAATGTCTACTGTTAATCAGCACAAGGATGGAGGAGGAACCTGGAACCAGGGCTGGCGAGAAAAGCTGGATTGAATTAATGCTGATTTTGAAAAGCTGTTATGTTGAACCAAGAGCCAAAAATGTTGGGTTAAGCGCAGCTGGAGGGAGGAATCAAGGACATATTAACCAGCTTTTCTTCTGGCAGGTTTTGAAGAGAACATTCGAGTGGAGGTTAAGGACTAATTGAACGCAGGATGAAGTTGATGAAAGACAATCCTCTCTCTCGCTCTGCCCATTGAACCAGGCTGATTCTGTAAACATTACATCTGTAATGTTTTATTGATTCAGAAACCTGGCCAAGGGTCTGTAGCCAACCTTCCAGCTATTCCTGCAGAGATCTCAGATACTTTAATAAATATCCTCCACTGTCACAATAAATCACAGAGACTGAGAGTAATCTATAACAGCTTGCATTTATATAGCACCTTTAACACAGAAAAATATCCCGGGAGGCTTATCAAACAAGGTTTGGCATCCAGATCCCTGGGCAGAATCTCTTGATTCCACTTTCACATTCTTTCTGCCCCAGGTTTTCCCATATCATTCTTCCTTTGCCAATTTTATTTTGCCTACTCATTTAACCATCTCTATCTCGCAGCAGCCTCTGTAGCCTCCTCACAACCCGTTTTCCTAACTATTTTGGCTCCTGCTCTGTCCAAGACTGCAAGACACTTAATTGAGAGTCATGAACAAAGCCCAATCCATCACCCAAACCAGCCTCCCATCCATTGACTCTGTCTACACCTCCCGCTGCCTTGGAAAAGCAGCCGGTATAACTAAGGGCCCCCCACCACACACCCCAGACATTCTCTCTTCCACCTTCTTCCGTCGGGGAAAAAGATACAAGAGTCTGAGGTCCCGTACCGACCGACTCAAGAACAGCTTCTTCCCTGCTGCTGTCAGACTTTTGAATGGACCTACCTCGCATTAAGCTGATCTTTCTCTACACCCTCGCTGTGACTGTAACACTACATTCTCTCATTTCCTTCTCTATGAACGGTATGCTTTGTCTGTAAAGCGTGCAAGAAACAATACTTTTCACTGTATGTGACAATAATAAATCAAATCAAATGTTTGCATCGCAGGAAATTTGGCTACAGTGCCCCTGGGACGAGATGTTTTGCCACGGCAGAGGGGGGCGCCAGTCACTGCCAGCAGCAACATGGCTTCCTGTACCATGCGCACCCCCCACCCCGCTGCCAGGTTTCCAGCGATGGGGGGGAGGGGGATACTTCGCCACGGAAGATTCCACCAGCGAGAATGGCTGGAATGTTCTAGTCTTGGCCCCTTCATCCAAATCATGAATATCAATTGTAAATAAGAACATAAGAACATAAGAAATAGGAGCAGGAGTAGGCCATCTGGCCCTTCGAGCCTGCCCCGCCATTCAATAAGATCATGGCTGATCTGTCGTGGCTCACTTCCACATTCCCGCCCTCTCCCCATAACCCTTAATCCCCTCTCTTATCAAAAACCCATCAACCCGCTTCTTAAAAATATTTAGCGAGGCAGCCTCCACCACTTCAACGGGCAGAGAATTCCAGAGATTCACCACCCTTTGAGTGAAGAAGTTCCTCCTCAACTCCGTTCTAAAACGCCCCCCCTTTATCTTGAGGCTGTGCCCCCTAGTCCTACTGTCTTTTTTGAGCAGGAAGAGTCTCTCCACCTCTATCCTATCCATCCCATTCATCATCTTATACGTCTCAATGAGATCTCCCCTCATTCTTCTAAACTCCAACGAGTACAAGCCTAGTTTATTCAGCCTCTCCTCATAGCTCAACCCCCTCAACTCCGGTATCAGCCTAGTAAACCTCCTCTGCACTCCCTCCAAGGCTAAAATATCCTTGCGCAGGTGCGGCGCCCAAAACTGCACACAGTACTCCAGCTGCGGCCTCACCAATGCCCTATACAGCTGCAGCAAGTCCTCCCTACTTTTATATTCAATCCCCCTCGCTATGAAGGCCAGCATCCCATTCGCCTTCCTGACCACCTGCTGCACCTGCAAGCTGGGTTTTTGCGACTCATGCACAAGGACCCCGAGGTCCCTCTGCACCGTCGCCTGCTGCAGTTTTTCGCCCCGTAAGTAATAGTCCTTCCTACCATTCTTCCTACCAAAGTGGACCACCTCACACTTGCCAACATTAAATTCCATTTGCCATTTCCTGGCCCATTCGCCCAGCCTATCTAGATCCTTCTGCAGACTCTCCACACCCTCCGCACAATTTGCCGTTCCCCCAATCTTGGTGTCATCCGCAAATTTCGACACCCTACACTCGGTTCCCTTCTCCAGATCATCTATATAAATGGTAAAAAGCTGAGGCCCCAGCACCGACCCCTGGGGCACTCCACTAGTCACCATCCGCCAATCCGAATAGCACCCGTTGACCCCCACTCTCTGCCTCCTATTTGACAACCAATCCTCTATCCACGCTAACACCTTACCCCCAACTCCAAGTCCCTCGACCTTCTGCAATAACCTCTTATGAGGTACTTTGTCAAACGCCTTCTGAAAATCCAGAAAGACCACATCCACCGGCTCTCCTCTATCCACCGCCCTAGACACATCCTCATAGAACTCCAGTAAATTTGTCAGACACGACTTCCCTTTAATGAAACCGTGCTGCGTCTGCTCTATCAAGCAATTCCCTTCAAGATGCCTCGCAATTTCCTCCTTAATGACGGATTCTAACATTTTACCTACCACAGACGTTAAACTAACCGGCCTATAATTCCCTGCCTTTTGCCTGGCACCCTTCTTAAACAACGGCGTAACATTAGCCGTTTTCCAATCATCCGGCACTTCCCCAGAATCCAGCGATGTCTGGAAAATAACTACCAAGGCATCCACTATAACCTCCGCCATTTCTTTCAGAACCCTCGGATGCATTCCATCCGGTCCTGGGGACTTGTCCACAATCAGCCCCTCCAGTCTGTCGAGCACCGCCTCTCTAGTAACAGTAATGTCATTAAGACCCTCCAGTCATTAATGTCATTAAGACCACCTTTCCATCGCTAACACCCGGCAAATTATTCACGTCCTCCTCCGTGAAGACAGAAACAAAAAAGTTGTTCAGGACCTTAGCCATATCCCCATCCCCTACCACTAGGTCCCCTTTCTCATCCTCTAAAGGACCAACATTCACCCTAGCCAGCCTCTTCCTTTTTATATATTTATAAAAACTCTTGCTATCCTTTTTTATATTAAGCGCTAGCCCAGCTTCATAGTTTCTCCTACCCTTCTTTATCAACTTCTTCGTCAATCTTTGTTGTTGTCAATCTTTGTTTGTAAATAATTAAGGCCTCAGCACTAATCCCTGTGGCACCCCCACTAATCACAGCTTTCCAATCTAAAGTCACCTTCTGCCCCCTCTCTCTGTCCCCTGTTAGTTAGCCAACCCTCAAACAATGCAAATACATCACTGCCAGCACCACAAACCTTGTGTCTTTACCTTTTATGTGGGACCTTGTCAAATACTTGTTGGAAATCCAAATACACTACATCTACTGGTTCCCCTTTATCCAGCCTGGTTGCTGCATCCACAAAGGAGTCTAACAAGTTTCTCAAACACTGTTCCCCTTTCACAAAGGCATGACGACTCTCCCCAACTCAACTGGGATTTTCTAAACGTCCTGTGGCAGACGTTAGGATAATTAGCCAGCAGCTTCCTTCTATCCCCCTTCTGAAACTGGGACATTAATCCTCTGGCCTCAGGAACAGCTCAAACCGAGCAGGGTGAGTGTGTCCGTCACGGTGACCTCGGAGAGCACGTGACCTCTCGTCCGAGAATTCGGCTAACCTCAGGAAGCGTGTGACTCCCTGACCAATGGGATGGCAGTGGCACCGGAGCACAGTTGGGTCCCGGAGAGCAGGTTATTTTGGTTCCGATGGTGTTTTGCAGTAAATGTTTCTTGTGAATCATCTCTCACTGCTGTAAATAAACACAGTTGATACTTTGCCAGCTGTTTGGATGCCAGGTATTGTGTTATTACCATATCGTTAGATAACAATTTGGGATTTTATATTCTTAATTTTACAATTTCCTTCCTCTCCATTCAGCGATAGTCTCAGGAAGTCCTGACTGTTCCTGGGGGTCTATTCTGTGGTTACCGGGCAAACTCCAGTTCCTCAATACCTCACCGTTCCTTATCATAGCGCAAGAATCTTGGTTAGTTAATGGAGTGTTGTACTCTAGCCCAGCCCGTCCTGCACACACACACACACACACACACACACACACACACACACACTGCCAAGGGGCAGCACAGGGGCATCAATCAGTGTTGGGCTCTTCCGAGCCCAGGGTCTCCCTGTTGCCCCTCCCCGTGGCGAAACCCTGGGGTCACCTCACACATCAAACCCCAGGCTCGTCCAGCTCCCCAACTCCTCCTCACACAGGGGCTGGGGCAACTATTTCAAAATGTGGCATCTCTGAGTCTTGATGTCTGAAACCAAACCCCCCACCACACACTCCCCAGAATCGGTGCAGGCGAGGGGCCCCAGGACAGGAATCTCTGGGGGGGTTCGGGCAGGATTTTACAATCTTGACTGAGTGGGGCCTTAAAACCTCGCCCGGTGTCTCTGAAAGGAGGAGGAGAGGAATCCAACACAGGAACAGCAGGAGACCATTCAGCCCCTCAAGGTTCTTTATTCTGAAAAATGCTGGAGATGCGGATGTCGCTGAAGATTGGCATTTATTGTCCAACCAAAGATCTTTCCTTAAGGGGCATGGGCGCCGCTGGCTGGGCTGGCATTTATTGCCCACCCTGAGCTGCCCATGAGAAGGTGGTGGTGAGCTGCGACCTTAAGCTGCTGCAGTCCACACTCTGTGCGTTGACCGTGCTGTTGAGGGAATTCCAGGATTTTGACCCAGTGACAGTGAAGGAACGGCGACATATTTCCAAGTCAGGATGGTGAGAGGCTTGGAGGGGAACCTGGTTTTCCCAGGTATCTGCTGCTCCTATCCTATCAGATGGCAGAGGTTGTGGGTTTGGAAGGTGCTGCCTGAGAAGCCTGGGGGGGGGGGGGGGTGAGTTGCCGCGGTGCATCTTGTAGATGGTACACACGGCTGTCACTGTGCGCTGGTGGTGGAGGGAGTGGACGTTTGTAGTTTTGATGCCAATGAAGTGGGGCTGCTTTATCCTGAATGGTGTCGAGCTTCTCGAGTGTTGTTGGAGCTGCACCCATCCAGGCAGGTGGGGAGCGTTCCATCACACTCCTGACTTGTGTCCTTGTAGATGATGGCCAGGCTTTGGGGAGTTACTCATCAGCGCAGGATTCCCAGCCTCTGACTTACTCTTGTCGCCAAATTTCCATTCCAAAGTCATCACCAGGCTCCATAAATCAGAAAATAGGCTGTAAAACTCCCAGACAGTAACCAGCAGCCCTCTGACACAAACCAGCAAGAGAGCTGGAGACGCAGCCCAGTCTGGGAACCGCACTTTGGGGAGGAGGCAAAGGAGGAGGTTTATCAAAATGGGAATAAATCTCTGACACGAGATACGTTGTGAGACGGGAGCTGTCCTCTCCTCAGAGCAGAGGCGGGTTTGAGAGGAGATTGTTTGGAACAATTTCTAACGATGAGTGGGATTGACAGGATAGAGGGGGGAGAAACCGAGAGGAGGTTTCATTACCAGAGATTACAGATTTCACATCAAATTGACAATAGCCCTGGATAGAAGTTCTGGCTTGGGATGGGGGGAGTGGTGAAGATGAAACATTTTTATTTTGTGTTTTGAGTTATTACGACCCAGAACTTGCTGACTGAAACGCCAGTGAGAGGAATTTTCCAACAACAGGCAAATCGAGGTCACGAATTTAAAATCATTGGCAAAATAAAAGCAGGAAAATCGGATACTCAGAATAGAAACAGGGATCAGGAACACTTGGATGCAGGAACCCACCGGATCCCGGGACGCGCTGACCCGCTGGATCCTGATTGGTTCAATGGGAAGCAGATTTGAGAGTCACTTTGAAAAGACAAGTGGTGAGCTCCTGGTAAAGGAGGGGGAATTAATGGGGAGGTCTTTCAAGTACAGGTTTGATGGGCTGAATGGTCTCCTCTGCTGCATGTATCTATCCGCAGTGGATTTCCTGATACCCGTCCTCTGGGTGGATTCAGCGAGAGGCAAACCGTGACATGAGCAGCGCAATTTCTCAGTGCTTCAATAAAGTCACAGAGGTTTACAGCAGGGAAACAGGCCCTTCGGCCCAACTTGTCCATGCTGCCCTTTTTTTAAACCTCTAAGCTAGCCCCAGTTGCTAGCATTTGCCCCCTATCCCTCTATACCCATCGTACCCATGTAACTGTCTAAATGTTTTTAAAAGACAAAATTGTACCCGCCTCTACTACTGCCTCTGGCAGCTCGTTCCAGACACTCACCACCCTCTGTGTGAAAAAATTGCCCCTCTGGACACTTCTGTATCTCTCCCCTCTCACCTTAAACCTCTGCCCTCTAGTTTTAGACTCCCCTACCTTTGGGAAAAGATATTGACTATCTCGCTGATCTGTGCCCCTCGTTATTTTATAGACCTCTATAAGATCACCCCTCTACGCTCCAGAGAAAAAAGTCCCAGTCTATCCAGCCTCTCCTTATAACTCAATCCATCAAATCCCGGTAGCATCCTAGTAAATCTTTTCTGCACTCTTTCTGGTTTAATAATATCCTTTCTATAATAGGGTGACCAGAACTGTCCACAGTAAGTGTGGCCTTACCAATGTCTTGTACAACTTTGACAAGTCGTCCCAAAATACTTTGATGATTGTTTAATATTGTCAGCCCCGGGAGACCAGACTGATCTAAAATGTTGGCTTTGAGCAGACACAACGGGTGTGGAATTAACGCCAGCAATGCCAGTCCCATATTCCCATAGTAACAGGGACAGCACCCAGGGATTCCTAAACCACCGCCAGTGAGGCGGAGGTCAGAGAGAGATAGTCGGACTCTGCAGTATCAGTTCCACTTAGACAGAGAGCGCAGGGTTGATTCACGGCCTGGCTGCTCGAGTGTCTGTTGACACAGCTGTTGGGAAAGAAACATTTTTCAACATTTCCCCACAGCCAGAAGATCCGCACAGGGAGAGAGGGGAAGCTCAGACTTTAATACAGGACTCCACCATATTTATACACACACGAAACAATATTGGGCAATTTTCCTTCAGCAGTGTCCGGTGCACCAGGGCAGAGCCCAGCAACTGTCAGGATGTGATCGATGTCGCCCTGCAGTCAACAGGATTAGATCCTGTTGATTATGGGATCATGCTTTGTAATCTATGGGATTGCCTGCAGTTAATGGGATCATGCTGTGTAATTTATGGGATCACACCTTGTAGTTGATGGGATCCAATGTACAGTTGTAAGGATACTAGACCATTAATCCGGAAACTCAGCTAACGTTCTGGGGACCCGGGTTCGAATCCCGCCACGGCAGACGGTGGAATTTGAATTCAATAAAAAAAAAGTCTGGAATTAAGAATCTACTGATGACCCATTGTTGGAAAAACCCATCTGGTTCAGAAACATCCTTTAGGGAAGGAAATCTGCCATCCTTACCTGGTCTGGCCTACATGTGACTCCAGACCCACAGCCAAAGCCAGCGGAGGCTCAGACCATCAATCCCCCATTGCTCAGGGGGGCTGGAGGGGCTAACACCCTCCCGTTGGTCAAATCAGGATAGACCAAGTAATGACAGGACAGTCAGCCTAACCGGCATGGGGGAGGTTCCCGGAAATGATTCTGAGAGGCAGATTAATCGAGCACAGTCAGTGTGGATTTGTTCGGGAAGGTCAGTCTGACTGACTGGATTCCGGTTTTCGATAAGGTGACACGTATGAAGGTCTATGTGGCTAACGTGTTTGGTGTGTGGTCTACAGGAATTGTAGCAAAGTTTTTGATAAAGTCCCACGCAAGCAGGCTGGTCGGTCATTAAAAAAGCTCTTGGGATCCGGGGGAAAGAGGCAAGTTAGATCCAAAATTGGCTCAATGACAGGAAGCCAAGGGTTAGGGATGATTGTGTGACTGGGAAGAGGTTCTTTCCAATGGGATTCCACACGGCGCCAGTGATGTTTTGTTGTACACATCAATACTTTGACTCCAGTGTAGGGAATTTGCAGATTATATGAGAACAAGGCATGTTTCCCACAGCAACACAGAACGCTGTAGACTGCAGGAAGATATCTAGTGACTGACTGGTCAAGTGGGCAGAGAAGAGCAAATGAAATTCAGCCTGGAGAAATGTGAGGTCAATGTGCTGAGGAAGGAGAAACAAGGCAGGAAGGTATCAATAAATGGGAAGATAACACAAGGTGTAGAGGAACAGAGAACCTTGGAGTGAGTGTTCACCGGTCCCTGAAGGTAGCAGATGGAGAGAAGTCCGAGAACTGCAGGGTCAGACTTCCAAAGCAGTGACTGAGGGAGATGTTTGCAACTCCTGAAATCCCAGACATTGCAATGTTGGACAACGGGCCACAGTTTGCCCAAAGGACAGGATCATGGGGATGTGTCTGCCCCCTCAGCTCACCAAGATTTAGCTTTACTATTGGCTGAGGGGAAGAGTGAGTGAGTGCAGTGTAAGCATTGCCGAGGAAGAACGGTGACAAATAACTTCCTCACCCCAGCTCTTCTTCAATTCCATCCAAAATCGTTCCAATCACATGAACTCCTCATACCAAGACCGAGAACTCAACTCCTTACTCTCACTAACACACTCACAAACCGATTTTGAAAAAGGTGAGGGAGAAAGAGGACAAATATTGTTCCCCACAGGACAAACATCACAAAACACACAACATGCCAGATCTCCGAGTCCGACAACCAGTTTCAAGCAGAGACCATATTTGCTGTGGACAGCTGGTAAAACAGACGCCAAACATTCCTACCTCCCCCAGACAGAACATGGTGCAGTCAGACTGAACAGAGGTGCCCTGGTCACCACCCAGAGGGCAGCTTCTTACCCCCAAGGAAGGCCAATCTACCCAGTCCAGGGACGCTGTATTCTTCCATCAGCCCAGATAACAACCTGAACCCGAGTCAGTTCCCAACCCCCTCCTGCCCGATGCAGGTGGAGGGACCTCCCACAGGGCACAAACTCACAGCCTCCTCCAGAAGAGGAGGGAAACTCATGAATCTGCCACAGCGACTGTCGATTGGAGGAAGATGGAGGAAAGAAGAGGGTCTAAGCGTTTAAAACAAGATTAAGGATCACGTCACACCAGAGTTAAAATAGTGGCTTGATCTTCACAATAGAGAAATGGGAATTGGAGACTTGGGGGAGGTGTAGTATAACTAACTAATTAACCGTTAATTCTAATATACTGCGTACATCAACACAGGAAGTGAAGAACATCAGATGATTTACTCTCTTCTGAAATATGTCACAGAGCAGTAAGATGTGTTCCAATAAAACTCCTGCTCTCTAAACCTCTGCAGACTCGTTATACGTCCCGTATTAATCAAACAATAGCACGAATACTCAGAACCTATTTCCATTAGCAGAGGGGTCAATAACCAGAGGTTTAAAATAATTGATGGAAGGATGAGTGGAGCTGAGGAGTGATTATTTCACTCTGAGGGTGAGGAGGGTCTGGAATATACTGCCTGGGAGAGACAGAAACATTTATCACATTTAACAGAACTGGATCAGTTCCACTTTCCCACTTTCTCCCCATGACCCTTAATTCCCCTTGCCTACCAAAAACCTATCTACCCGTGACTTAAATATATTTAGCGAGGTAGCCTCCACCACTTCAACGGGCAGAGAATTCCAGAGATTCACCATCCTTTGAGTGAAGAAGTTCCTCCTCAACTCTGATCTAAACTGCACCCCCCCCTTATCTTGAGGCTGTGCCCTCTAGTCCTGCTATCCTTTCTGAGCGGGAAGAATCTCTCTACCTCTACCCTATCCATCCCCTTCATTATCTTATACGTCTCTATAAGATCCCCCCCTCATCCTTCTAAACTCCAACGAGTACAGACCCAGTCTATTCAATCTCTCTTCATAGTCCAACCTCCTCATCTCCGGTATCAGCCTAGTGAACCTCCTCTGCACTCCCTCCAAGGCCAAAATATCCTTGCGTAAGTGCGGCGACCAAAACTGCACACAGTACTCCAGCTGTGGCCTCACCAGTGCCCTATACAGCTGCGGCCTCACCAGTGCCCTATACAGCTGCAGCAAGACCTCCCTGCTTTTATATTCTATCCCCCTTGCTATAAAGGCCATCATCCCATTTGCCTTCCTGATCACCTGCTGCACCTGCAGGCTGGGTTTTTGCGACTCATGCACAAGGATCCCCAGGTCCCTCTGCACCGTAGCATGCTGCAGCTTTTCGCCCTTTAAGTAGTAATCCCTCCTACTATTATTTCTGCCAAAGTGGATAACCTCACACTTGCTAACATTACTCCATCTGCCAGGTCCTCACCCACTCGCTCAGCCTATCCAGATCCCTCTGCAGACTTTCCACACCCTCCACGCAATTTGCTTTTCCACTTATCTTTGTGTCATCAGCAAATTTCGTCACCCTACACTCAGCCCCCTCCTCCAGATCATCTATATAAATGGTAAATAGCTGAGACCCCAGCACCGATCCCTGCAGCACTCCACTAGTCACGAACCGCCAATCAGAAAAGCACCCATTGATGCCAACTCTCTGCTCCCTATTTGACAGCCAATCCTCTATCCATGCTAACACCTTACCCTCAGCTCTGTGCACCCTCACCTTCTGTAGCAACCTTTTGTGAGGCACCTTATCAAACACCTTTTGAAAGTCGAGAAACACCACATCCACCAGTTCCCCTCTGTCTACCGCACTAGTCACATCCTCATAGAAATCCAATAAATTCGTCAAACACGACTTCCCCTTAATGAATCTGTGCTGCATCTGCTCTATCAAACCATTCCTTTCTAGGTGCCTCGTTATTTCTTCTTTGATGATGGATTCAAGCATTTTTCCAACTACTAAAGAAATGAACTAAATTTTTCCAATTAAAAGAAATGAAATGTTTGCGAGACACTTCAGAAAAGCAGAAGGCCCTGAATGCCAGACAATAGACGGGCAGCAGAGTTCCGACTCACTTTATAAATATTGTTGTGCTTTGCAGAAAGACATTACAGATACAATTACAGCCTCAAGGCCATCCTGGCCAGATTCCAAAGACTCAGAGTCTCCCAGAAGCAATTCTCAAAGAGCAAATATTTCAGCTTCATCTTGGGCTGAATTTGAGGCCATTCAGCCCCTCAGATTTAGGCCAGGTTTGAATTCCCACAAACACCTCTTTCCACCCCAACTGGGGGGAATTTCAACACCAAGGATCATCAATAGAAAGTAAGCCGAGGAATTCAGGAGAAACTGAGAGAGTGGGGGAGAATGTGGGACTCGCTCCCACGGGGAGTGGGGAGAATGTGGGACTCGCTCCCACGGGGAGTGGGGAGAATGTGGGACTCGCTCCCACGGGGAGTGGGGAGAATGTGGGACTCGCTCCCACGGGGAGTGGGGAGAATGTGGGACTCGCTCCCACAGGGAATGGGGAGAATGTGGGACTCGCTCCCACGGGGAGTGGGGAGAATGTGGGACTCGCTCCCACAGGGAATGGGGAGAATGTGGGACTCACTCCCACGGGGAGTGGGGAGAATGTGGGACTCACTCCCACGGGGGGAGTGGGGAGAATGTGGGACTCGCTCCCACGGGGAGTGGGGAGAATGTGGGACTCGCTCCCACGGGGAGTGGGGAGAATGTGGGACTCGCTCCCACGGGGAGTGGGGAGAATGTGGGACTCGCTCCCACGGGGAGTGGGGAGAATGTGGGACTCGCTCCCACGGGGGGAGTGGGGAGAATGTGGGACTCGCTCCCACGGGGAGTGGGGAGAATGTGGGACTCGCTCCCACGGGGGGAGTGGGGAGAATGTGGGACTCGCTCCCACGGGGAGTGGGGAGAATGTGGGACTCACTCCCACGGGGGGAGAATGTGGGACTCGCTCCTATGGGGAGTGGGGAGAATGTGGGGCTCACTCCCACGGGGAGTGGGGGAGAGTGTGGGACTCACCCCCGTGGGGAGTGGGGGAGAATGTGGGATTCGCTCCCACAGGGAGTGGGGGGAGAGTGTGGGACTCACCCCCGTGGGGAGTGGGGGGAGAGTGTGGGACTCACCCCCGTGGGGAGTGGGGGAGATGAATATTATGGATATATTTAAAGGGTGGAGTTGGATAGAAAGATCGGGGTGAAAGGAATGGAAGGATGTGGAGAAAGTGTGAAAAGGGGATAGGAGATGGATCTTGTGCACATTTGGGCTGAATGACCTGTTTCTGTGCTGTAAACTGTGAAGTGTATCACTCCTGAGCTTCCGGCATTGCGGAACATTGAATCCAGCTGTTGGGGGAACGTCAGTAACTGTGGGTACAAACCTCCCTCGATACAGAGACCCCCCCCCCCCCCCCCCACAGCGGTCACTTACCTTATCGATATTGTAACGTGGGCGGAATCCGTTTCCCTTCCCCTTTCCAGACTGGCTCCCTTTCTGAACCTGCCCATCAGCAGCTGGAAGAAATGAAACATTAGCTCTGCTGTAATTCACATCCCCCCAACTCCACACTGACATCCGCACCCCCCCACCCCGCTCTCTGCCCCCCTTGTCCTACCCTCCTCTCCTGACGGGAAGGCTGCTAATTCCCGTCAGACCCTCCCGATCTCGCCCGCCTGCCAATCCCTACACCCAGGCCGTCTGACCAACACCCTGTACCACACCCACCTCGGGCAAAGAAACTCCTGCATTGCTATAGCACCTGCCACCAGCCCAGGGCAGCTCAAAGTACTTTTCATCCAATGACGTTCTTTCTGAGGTGCAGTGGGTCGCTGTGCTCACGGAGGAAATTGGGCTGCCAGTTTTCGCACAGCAAGATCCCACAGGCAGCAACGTCGTGAATGACCAGATCCCCCGTTTACGGTGATGTTGTCGGAGACTCAGCATCCACGGCCGTCCGTGTCAGAGGACCCTAACAGTTTCAAAGACGCCTCCGAGCGGAGGAATTTATCCTCGGCTCAGCTCTGCAAGGCCAACTCCTTCTCCCTGAGCCTCGTTCCAGCTACACCAGCGATGAGAAAACAGACTCTGTGTTTACCCAATCACCTCGCCAAAATAAATCTACATGTTGCGTTGAGATCATCTACTTCAGACCCTCAATGTCTCCTCAGTCCAGGAATCAATCTAATCGGCATCCCTCCAACAGCAGTCTATCCCTCCTTTAGGTAAAGGGAAAATCTGTAACAATATTCCAGGGTTTTGTATAAACAAGGTTTTACACTCCAATCCCCTCACAGTAGTGACCCACGTCAATCTCCTTTCTTAATTGCCTGCTGTATCCACGTTAACTCAGTGACTCAAGTACAGGGACACCCCAATCCTTCCTAACCTCTCACTTTTCAACATATTCTGCTCCCAAAGTGGATAATTTAACTCGTATGACCCATTCGCCCCAATCACTCTCAGTCTTTGTGGTCACCTCACAGCTTACATTCCCTCTCACCCAGCTTCCCACCAGCAACAGAGTTGATTTTGTAATATTCTTACGCGGGACAGGGGGGGGTGTCCCTGCCAAGAACAGCATCTGCTGCCCATCCCCGATGGCCCTTGATCTGAATCGGCTGTTTCAGAGGGTCAGCCGCATTGCTGAGAGTCTGGGCTCACATGGGGGCCAGGCCGGGTAAGGACAACAGATATTCCTTCCCGAAAGGAAATTAGTGAACCAGACGGGTTTTGCCCACAATCGATGATAGCTTCATGGTCACGGTAGCACAGTGGGTTGGCACTGCTGCTTCACAGCTCCAGAGACCCAGGTTCAATTCCCGAGCTTGGGTCACTGTCTGTGTGGAGTTTGCACATTCTCCTCATGTCTGTGTGGGTTTCCTCCGGGTGCTCCAGTTTCCTCCCACAGTCCAAAGATGTGCGGGTTAGGTTGACTGGCCTGGCTAAAATTGTCCCTTGATGTCCTAAGATGCTTAGGTTAGAGGGATTAGTGGGTAAAATATGTAGGGATATGGGGGTAGGGCCTGGGTGGGATTGTGTTTGGTGCAGACTCGATGGGCCGAATGGCCTCTTTCTGCTCTGTAGGGTTTGTATGTCACCATTACTGAGACTAGCTTTCAATTCCAAATTTATTCATCAAATTCTCTCCGTAGCATTCGCCTGAGTCTCTAGATTACTTCTCCACTGAAACATCTCCCTATAACTTTGTCTAAATTAATAACAGATTATAAATAACTGAAGCTACCTCCTCACTCTGAAATGAGCCTCTTTATTCAAACTCTCAGTTTCCTCTCCACCAACTAATCTTCTAAGGGACAGATAATGTCCTCTTTCAGGGCAAAAATGAGGAGAAGGGAGAGGGTGAGCCTGGAGAATTCACTACCACAGGAAACAGTTGAGGCCAAAACATCAGATGAATCTTTCCAGCTATTACCTTGTGATTGTGTCTCTGTCTGTCGACACCGTGTTTGTGAACCTATCCCCCCGCTCACCCGATGAAGGAGCAGCGCTCCAAAAGCTCGTGATTCCAAATAAACCTGGTGTTGTGGGACTGCTTACTGTGCCCAGCCCAGCCCAACGCTGGCATCTCCTCATCAACACACTGAGTGTTGTCAGGAAGCAGTTCGATATAGCTGTTGGGGTGAAGGGGCCCAGAGGATATTGGGGGAAAGGTGGGATCAGATTACAGGGTTGGGTGATTAACCGTGATCATATTGAACAGCAGAGCAAGGCTGGAAGGGCCAAATGGCCCACTCCTGTTTTCTAGTTTCTCTGTTTCAGTCCCAATCCCACAGGCCCCAGTCTTGTGAAAATTAATCTGGGAGTTTTAGGAAGTGGGAATGTGAACGGATCGGGAAGGGCTGTTTTACATCAGGAATCTATTATCTCTCACCATCACTACAGGCCAGTCTCGGCTGAATGAGAATGACGCTGAGATGTTAGAGAGTGCAGGCTGTGTATTCATTGTTTACACCACGCGTGTAATCCAGATTCCATAAACAGCTCGTTAAATTGATTTGAAAAATAAGATGTTTACGATGGGAGCCTGAGGCTCTGAGCCTCGTCTCAGCTACTTACTGTGCACAATAGTTAACTCAGGGCAAGATGGGGAGTTTAAATTCAAACAGCAGACAAGTTACCGGAAACTTGGACCTCGGTTAGACCACAGCTGCTCAAAGTGCTGCTATGCAGGGCATTGTGTAGAGAGAGAGAGAGAGACACAGACAGAGACAGAGAGACAGAGAGAGAGAGAGAGACAGACAGACAGAGACAGAGAGACAGAGAGAGAGAGAGAGACACAGAGAGAGACAAAGAGAGACACAGAGAGAGAGAGAGAGAGAGACAGAGAGAGAGAGACAGAGACACAGAGAGAGAGAGAGACAGAGAGAGAGAGAGACAGAGACACAGAGAGAGAGACAGAGAGAGAGAGACAGACAGAAAGAGAGAGAGACAGAGAGAGAGAGACAGAGAGAGAGAGACAGAGAGAGAGAGAGAGAGAGACAGAGAGAGAGAGACAGAGAGAGAGAGAGACAGAGACAGAGACAGAGACAGACAGACAGAGAGAGAGAGACAGAGTGAGAGAGAGACAGACAGACAGAGTGAGAGAGAGACAGAGTGAGAGAGAGACAGAGTGAGAGAGAGACAGAGTGAGAGAGAGACAGAGAGAGAGAGCACAAGAGAGAGAGATGAAGAGAGAGGGAGACACAGTGAGAGACACAGAGGGAGAGAGAGAGAGGAAGATAGAGAGAGAGAGAGAGACAGAGAGAGATAGAGAGAAAGAGCGCAAGAGAGAGAGATGAAGAGAGACAGAGAGAGACAGAAAGATAGAGAGAGAGAGACAGAGAGAGATAGAGAGAGAGAGAAAGAGCGCAAGAGAGAGAGATGAAGAGAGACAGAGAGACACAGAGAGAGAAAGATAGAGAGAACATAAGAACATAAGAAATAGGAGCAGGAGTAGGCCATCTGGCCCTTCGAGAGAAAGATAGAGAGAGAGAACGCGAGAGAGATCGAGAGAGAGAAAGCTAGAGAGAGAGAGCACAAGAGAGAGAGAGATAAAGAGACAGAGAATCACAGAGAAAGAGAGAGAAGGTCAGAGTTTGAGGGGGTGAAAATGGGTTTCAGTGCCCTGGGTTACAGACCAGGGTTCTCCGGACAGGATGGGGCAGTGCTGTGATGCCCACAAAATCAACCTGATCGCTGACCCTCCACTGGGGTGGCACTGTGGCACAGTGGGTCGCACTGCTGCCTCACAGCACCAGGGACCCGGGTTTAATTCTCAGCTTGGGTCACTGTCTGTGTGGAGTCTGCGCATTCTCCCCATGTCTGAGTGGGTTTCCTCCGGGTGCTCCGGTTTCCTCCCACAGTCTGAAAGACGTTCTGGTTGGGGTGCATTGGCTGTGCTAAGTGTTTCTCTCTCTCTTTATCTCTCTCTCTTTGTCCCTGAACAGGCGCTGGAGTGTGGAGACTCAGAGATTTTCACAGTAACTTCATTGCAGTGTTAATGTAAGCTTACTTGTGACACTAATAAATAAACTTTAACCTTTAAAACTGTGATTTTAAGCAAAAAAGGGGAGATATCAGATTGATTTTAAACCTCTCCCCAGTGTTTATTTTCATTGGCTACAATCAGGGCAGATGTTAAATGTGGACCAATCCAATATCTCCAGTTTTACAACAATCTCCCAGAATCCCAGTGACACCCCCCCCACCCCCACCCCCACCCCCACTCCCACCCCCACCATTCCCCAACCAATCCCAGTGACACCCCCCCCACCCCCCACCCCCACCCCCACCCCCACCACTCCCCATCCAATTCCAGTGATACCCCCACCCCCACCATTCCCCATCCAATCCCAGAGACACTCCCCCCACCCCCACCATTCCCCAACCAATCCCAGAGACACCCCCTTACCATTCCCCAAATCACTGAAGCCAGTGGCGACACTGATTCACCAGAACTCCGTTCATTCCAACCTCGGACAATCATTTCACTAACAAACACTCACACCCAATCCAGCTGTCGGGAAGGAAAAGCAGGAAGGCGACAGCTATCTAAATCTTGCCAAAAACAGTTACTGCCAAATGATCAGTCTGACCAAAACCTCTCTGATTTGATTAGAAAGTGTGAGTATTTTGTGTTTTCTCAATTTGTGGAGTGCCCCAACACGCAAACCCTTACTGATGACAGGGAACTGGGGTCACAGGGATAGGGCCTGGGTGGGATTGTTGTCGGTGCAGGCTCGATGGGCTGAATGGCCTCCTGCATCGTAGGGATTGTACAATTCTATAAACAAAGGGGGGGGGGGGGGGGGGGGGGGGGGGGGGGGTTTGTGTTAAGTCTATCACTGGTTTTACGGAGAAGATTCCTGGAGTTTTACAGCACAGAAAGAGGCCCTTCAGCCCATCGTGTCTGTTCCAGCCATCAAAACACCTATCTACTCTAATCCCATTTTCCAGCACTTTGCCAACAGCCTTGTATGTTGCAGCGTTTCAAGTGCTCATCTAAATGCTTCTTACATGTTTGTGAGAGTTCCTGCCTCCACCATCCTTTCAAGCACTGAGTTCCAGATTCCCACCACCCTCCAGGTAGAAAGGTTTTCCTCAAATCCCTCTAAATCTCATGCCCTTACCTTAAATCTCTGTCCCCTGGTTACTGACCCCTCTACTAAGGGAAAAATTTCTCCCCCTCTATGTCCCTCATAATTTTGCCCACCTCGATCAGGTCCCCCCTCAGCTCTCTCTGCTCTGAGGAAAACAACCCCAGTCTAACCAACAACTCTCCAGCCCAGCAACACCCTGGTGAACCTCCTCTACACCCTCTCCAGCACAATCACATCCTTCCTATAGAGTCCAGAGCTGTACACAGTGCTCCAGCTGTGGCCTATCGAGTATTTTATACACAGAACATAGAACATTACAGCGCAGTACAGGCCCTTCGGCCCTCGATGTTGTGCCGACCAGTGGAACCAATCTAATGACCCTTTAACCTAAACTATTCCAATGTTATCCATATGCCTATCCACTGACCATTTGAACGCCCTTAAAGTTGGCGAGTCCACAACTGCTGCAGGCAGGGCATTCCACGACCTTACTACCCTCTGAGTAAAGAACCTACCTCTGACATCCGTCCTATAATTACCACCCCTCAATTTAAAGCTATGTCCCCTTGTGTTAGCCATCACCATCCAAGGTAAAAGGCTCTCACTGTCCTCCCTATCTAACCCTCTGATCATCTTGTATGCCTCAATTAGGTCACCTCGTAACCTTCTTCTCTCAGTTCCATCATAAGCACCCTGCTCTTAGACCTACACTTTGGCTAATAAATTAATAATAAAGTACTGAAGTTATGCTCAACCTTAAAAAAATCACCAGTTAGACCTCAGCTTGAGTATTGTGATTAGTTCTGGGCACCACGTTTTAGGAAGGATGTCAAGACATTGGACAGGGTGCAGAGGGAAATTACCAGAATGGCACCAAGTATTTTATATCTTGGAGCTACGCAGAGATGACACACCAGACTGCATGTACGTAACAGGCATCACAGAAGCCATGTGTTCCTCTCCATGTCTACAGATTTAGCTTTGAGCAAGTTCTATCATTGAGTCCATACCCAGAGTTAACCAACCAAGCACAGTGATCATCAATAGTAAACAGACTCTCATAATCAAACACAGAGTAATCAACGTGCGGGACGAGGAACTGCAATTCTGAAGATTGAGGGGAGAGGTAAGGGTGAGTGGAGACAGGGAGCATTAATCCAGGTGTTCAAAATTTTGGAGCAGTTTAGAGAGGAACCCTGGCGTTACATATTCTGGGGTTTTCACATGTGATGGTTCAAAAAGAGGACATTACTCAGGAAGTAGGGATTAGAGAACAGCATGGGCTCAATGGACCGAATGGCAACTTCCTGTTGCTATGGTGGGACAGGAGGGGAGGGAAAGGTGAGAGAGAGGGGGGGAAAAGTGGGGATGTAGGAGGGTGGGGCTAGAATACTCCCAAAGAAGGTGGGTCAACACTGCAAAGCGATTTGGTAACTGGAATCTTCAATTTCAGCTATTTGCCCAAGAGAACATCTGAGAAACAAACAGGAGGGATTGTGAGAGCGGAAAATATTCATCTCGTGAAGGGAAAAATTACTCTCCTCCGGGGGATGTACAGGGGGCGTGTGGGAGGGATGCAGAGCCAAGGAGATCCAATACTTAAGGAAGAAAGGGCAGATCGATCAAATGAATAAGTCCCGGTGTGTGTGTGCACCTATTAGAGAATTTACAGTAATGGTTGTGTAAATGTGGAATTGTTCGAATGGTTTTTGTAGCAGCTTTTACAGCGCATCGTTCCCCCTTGAGCCCCTACCTGTCTGCAGAACTTATCATAACTGACAGTAATTCTCCTGTCAGCCCACAGGGATCAAAGGCCCTGGAAACTCTTCCCAATTATCTGGCCCCGGTGCAGGAATCGACAGTGGGATTTAAGGAAGGAATACCTGAGTGAAATTCTCTGCAAAATTCTTCCAATTCCCAGGGTTGCAGTCTCCCCTCCTCCTGCCTCCAGCACATCTCACACACCCAGACAACACAGCAGACAGACTGGGCCGGAACTCCAGCGCAGCAAAGAGGGAGTGCCGCACGGTTAGAGGCACCGTCCGTCTGATAAGATGTTAAACTGAGGCCCCAGCTTTTGAATAAACTGAGAGGAGCCCACCACCACTCTGGGAAGAAACTCGGGAAGTTCTCTCGGGCATCCCGACCAGTATTTGTCCCTGAGCAAACAGCATTGGCAGAATTTGTGTGATTTATTTCACTGGCTGCTGCATTTGCCACATCAGAACTGCGAGTACACTTTAAAAAAAATACCCCATTGGCTGCAAAACATTTCAGGACATCCCAATGATCTATAACATACTATAGGCTGTTACCAAAGCCACTGGATTCCTGTGTGTGATGTGGGTATGCCGGCGTTGGACTGGTGTAAACACAGTAAAAAGTCTGACAACACCAGGTTTTAGTCCAACCTATTTATTTGATAATATACTCACAAGCTTTCGAGGTACACCCTCTTCGTCAGGTCGTCAACTCTCCATTCACCTGACGAAGAGGGTGTCCCTCGAAAGCTTGTGAGTATATTATCAAATAAATAGGTTGGACTAAAACCTGGTGTTGTCAGACTTTTTACTGTGTTCCTGTGTGTGCACAGACCAGTGTATACTTGTCTATATCTCAAATGGAGGTTTTTCCTTCCACTCACTCTCCTCCCGCTGCTCGTGTACACTCTCTCCCATCGCTAACTCCACCCAGTCATTTAACATCTCGAGGTAAATCCTTTACTAATATTTCCTGGATTCCCAAATTCCAATTCTCATCCGTAAGGCAGACCTCTGTCTGTTACCGTTGTTAGTAATTCCCGGAACAGGTCACTAGTCTGTTGCCAGCGCCCCTCCACATCGAGCGTGGTTGACCAGGAGTCTCTCCCGCCCTTATCGCCAGCCATTGGCGTGTTCGGGAAGGATGTTGCGACCTGTTTGGCCCCGTTACGAACGCACATTCCTCGGCCATCAAGTCCTGGGGTGGGACTCGAAGATCACGGGTCACGAGCATTCAACCTCTGATCTTCGGGTAAACATTCTCCAAGGCGGCCTTCACAACACACGACAGCGCAGAGTCGCTGAGCAGAGACTGATAGCCAAGGTCCACACGCATGAGGACGGCCTCAACCGGGATCTTGGGTTCATGTCGCACTATCTGTAACCCCCATGACTTGCCTGGGTTTGCAAAACCTCATTCACTGTACTGTCTGGAGACAATACACATCTCTTTAACCTGGGCTTAACGCTCCTTCCACTCACATTGTCGGCCTCTTTAAGACTTGAATAGCAGGTTAGTTGTAAAGATTTGCATTGTAATCAGTAATCTGTAAACTGTGCTTTATATGCTCTGTCTGAGGCCAGAACTCTCCATTCACCTGACGAAGGGACAAACCCGAAAGCTTGAGGGTTTACTATCAAATAAATTGGTTGGACTTTAACCTGGTGTTGTGAGACTTCTTACTGTGGGACTCGAACCCGGAGCTCCTGGCTCAGGGGCAGGGATGCTACCCACTGTGCCACAGGACCCCGAATCCCAACAGTTGAATAAAAACACACATCATCGTTCCCTGCACCCTCACTCATTCACCCGGAGCTGGAAAGACATGAGGGAAATTCCTGGGCTGAGTGCCTGGGCAAATCACAACCGATAGAAACAAATCATCCCGACTGTTCTTCATTGCCGCAGATGTTTCCAAATCCACTTTAATTTAGTTCAGGTTAAAATCCACAATCTAACCGTTCCCCTGGGTAACAACCTGGGACAGAGTGCAATGGTATTCACAGTCACAGGAGCACAGTGATTCCCTAACAATACTCAACAGCCAGAGTTTTAAAAGATCTGGAAATAAATGCAGCTGCTCGCAATAAAAGTGACCATGAACTTCCCAGATTGTTGTTAAAAACCCGACTGTTTCCTTTAGGAGAGGAAAGCCTGCTGGATCTGGGCCTGTGTGTGACTCCAGTCCCCGCACCAGTGCAGTTCACACTTAATTGTCCTCTGAAATGGTCAGGTGAGGCACAAGTATGTAGAATCGTAGAAAAACTACAGCACAAACAGGCCCTTCGGCCCACAAGGTGCACCAATCATATCCCTACCTACTAGGCTTACCTATAACCCTCAATCCTATTAAATCCCATGTATTTATCCAGAAGTCTCTTAAAAGATCCTATCGAATTTGTCTCCACCACCACCAATGGCAGCCAATTCCACTCACTCACCACCCTCTGAGTGAAAAACTTACCCCTAACATCTCCTCTGTACTTGCTCCCCGCACCTTAAACCTGTGTCCTCTCGTAGCGACCATTTCAACCCGGGGAAATAGCCTCCGAGAATCCACCCTATCTATTCCTCTCAACATTTTATAAACCTCTATCAGGTCACCCCCTCGTCCTTCGTCTCTCCAGGGAGAAGAGTCCCAGCTCCCTCAACCTATCCTCATAAGACATGCCTCCCAATCCAGGCAACATCCTTGTAAATCTCCTCTGCACCCTCTCAATAGCTTCCACATCCTTCCTATAGTGAGGCAACCAGAACTGAGCACAGGACTCCAAGTGGGGCCTGACCAGGGTCTTATAAAGCTGCAGCATTATCTCCCGACACGTGTGTGTGTGTGTGTGTGTGTGTGTGTGTGCGCGCGCACATGCAAGAGTGAGTATTTACAGATTTCTAATATTCCATTTATGGGATGTGGGAATCCTTGTCGAGGCTACTATTTATTGCCCATCCCTAATTGCCCCTTCAGAAGGTGGGCGGCGAGCTCCCTTTTTGAATCACTGCAGTCTGGGTGGTGTAGGTACACCCACAGTGCAGTTAGGGAAGGAGTTCCAGGGTTTTGGCCCAGCGACAGTGAAGGAACAGCGATATATTTCCAAGTCAGGATGGTGTGGCTGACTTGGAGGAAAACTCGTAGGTGGTGGTGTTCCCATGTGTACAGCACGGAATCAGGCCATTCAGCCCTACTCAATGCTGCAACCTAGCCTCTTCCTGACAACATATTCAAAAAGGGAGGCAGAGAGTAAACAGGGAACTATAGACCCGTGAGCCTAACATCAGGACTGGGGAATATAACTCGGCATTTGGCAGGCAGTGGAATAATCAGCATGGATATACAGTAAATAGAAGAACCCTTAAGAAAAGGGATCTGGGCGTACAGGCACACAGGTCACTGAAAGTGGCAATGCAGACAGAGGGGGTAGTCAGGAAGGCACACTTCATCTGCTGGGGCATTGAGTTTAAAGATTGGTAAGTCACGTTGCAGCTTTATAGAACCTGAGTTAGGCCGCACTCAGAATACAGTGTTCAATTCTGGTCACCACACTACCAGAAGGATGTGGAGGCTTCGGAGAGGGTACAGAAAAGATTTACCAGGATGTTGCCCTGGAATGGAGGGCGTTATGTTGAGAGGTGGAGAAACTTGGTTTGTTCTCATTGGAATGACTGAAGTTGAGGGGCTGAGGTTGAGGTTGAGAAGACTACAAGATTATGAGAGGCATGGACAGAGTAGATAGAAGCTTCTTCCCAAGATGGAAGAGTCGATTACTAGGGGGCACAGGTTTAAGGTGCGAGGGGCAAGGAGATGTACCAGGCAGATTTTTTTTTACACAGAGGGTGGTGTGCCTGGAACTTGTTGCCGGGGGAGTGGAAGTGGATACGATAGTGAGTTTTAAGGGGCGTCTTGACAGATACATAAATAGGATAGGAAGGGTGAGGGGTTTTAGTTCAGTTGAGCAGAATAGTGCTGTAATTTTCTTTGTTCTTTGTCCTATTTTTATATCCTCATATGACTGCTCAGTTTTCTCTTCCAAGGTAAATTCACCGGGTGATGGAACAGAATTCCTGGATTTGGAAATCAGCCTGAGAAAAGATCTGTGACTTGACCACATGGCAAAGAACAGGATAATTAACAGACTGAGAGCACTGCAGTTTGTACTGCGTAAGATTGATCACAGCCAAGGAATGACAGAGCAGACAGGGCCAGGGTGGGAACAGAGAACAGAGTGAAATGTAATTTAACAGTGAGTTGTGTGTCTTGGAATCTTACCTTCGATGTTTGTTCCCACCAGCCTGTCTGCATGTTCTAAAGAACAAGCTTTATTTCAATCCCTTTCTGAACATCTAAACTGAGACATTCCTCAACAGCTAAAGCATTTTCCCGCCTGGAGTGTTTGTGCTTGAAGGCAAAGTGCCAAATTTCACAGCACACTTCATTGTCCTGATCTGGTAAAGGAACACTACACACAAAACAGGCTTACATTTCTATAGCACCTTTCACCGACACAGGACAACTCAAAGCCTAGACAGGCGATTTAATTACTTATTGAAATGTAGTCGCTGTAACAATGCAGGAAACACAGCAGCCAATGTGTGCACAGGAAGATCCCACCAATGTGATAACAACCAGATAATCCTTTTCACTGACACTGGTTCAGGGGCAAAAATGACTAACTCTACAGATCTCCTCACCGCTCGTACCCCAGTGAGAGTCAGTGTGTGTGGGACCCCAGTGAGAGTCAGTGTGTGTGGGACCCATACCCCAGTGAGAGTCAGTGTGTGTGTGGGACCCGTACCCCAGTGAGAGTCAGTGTGTGTGGGACCCGTACCCCAGTGAGAGTCAGTGTGTGTGGGACCCGTATCCCAGTGAGAGTCAGTGTGTGTGGGAGCCGTACCCCAGTGAGAGTCAGTGTGTGTGGGACCCGTATCCCAGTGAGAGTCAGTGTGTGTGGGACCCGTACCCCAGTGAGAGTCAGTGTGTGTGGGACCCGTATCCCAGTGAGAGTCAGTGTGTGTGGGACCCGTACCCCAGTGAGAGTCAGTGTGTGTGGGACCCCGTACCCCAGTGAGAGTCAGTGTGTGTGGGACCCGTACCCCAGTGAGAGTCAGTGTGTGTGGGACCCGTACCCCAGTGAGAGTCAGTGTGTGTGGGACCCGTACCCCAGTGAGAGTCAGTGTGTGTGGAACCCATACCCCAGTGAGAGTCAGTGTGTGTGGGACCCCGTACCCCAGTGAGAGTCAGTGTGTGTGGGACCTGTACCCCAGTGAGAGTCAGTGTGTGTGGGACCCGTACCCCAGTGAGAGTCAGTGTGTGTGGGACCCGTACCCCAGTGAGAGTCAGTGTGTGTGGGACCCGTACCCCAGTGAGAGTCAGTGTGTGTGGGACCCGTACCCCAGTGAGAGTCAGTGTGTGTGGGACCCGTACCCCAGTGAGAGTCAGTGTGTGTGGGACCCCAGTGAGAGTCAGTGTGTGTGGGACCCCAGTGAGAGTCATAAGAACATAAGAACATAAGAAATAGGAGCAGGAGTAGGCCATCTAGCCCCTCGAGCCTGCCCCACCATTCAATAAGATCATGGCTGATCTGTCGTGGCTCAGTTCCACATTCCCGCCCTCTCCCCATAACCCTTAATCCCCTCGCTTATCAAAAACCCATCAACCCGCGTCTTAAAAATATTTAGCGAGGCAGCCTCCACCACTTCAACGGGCAGAGAATTCCAGAGATTCACCACCCTTTGAGTGAAGAAGTTCCTCCTCAACTCCGTTCTAAACCGCCCCCCCTTTATCTTGAGGCTGTGCCCCCTAGTCCTACTGTCTTTTTTGAGCGGGAAGAGTCTCTCCACCTCTATCCTATCCATCCCATTCATCATCTTATACGTCTCAATGAGATCTCCCCTCATTCTTCTAAACTCTAATGAGTACAAGCCTAGTTTATTCAGCCTCTCCTCATAGCTCAACCCCCTCAACTCCGGTATCAGCCTAGTAAACCTCCTCTGCACTCCCTCCAAGGCCAAAATATCCTTGCGTAAGTACGGCACCCAAAACTGCACACAGTACTCCAGCTGCGGCCTCACCAATGCCCTATACAGCTGCAGCAAGACCTCCCTACTTTTATATTCAATCCCCCTCACTATGAAGGCCAGCATCCCATTCGCCTTCCTGACCACCTGCTGCACCTGCAAGCTGGGTTTTTGCGACTCATGCACAAGGACCCCGAGGTCCCTCTGTACCGTCGCCTGCTGCAGTTTTTCGCCACGTAAGTGATAATCCTTCCTATCATTATTCCTACCAAAGTGGACCACCTCACACTTGCCAACATTAAATTCCATTTGCCATTTCCTGGCAAATGGATAGGCCCAGCCTATCTAAATCCTTCTGTAGACTCTCCACACCCTCCGCACAATTTGCCTTTCCTCCAATCTTGGTGTCATCAGCAAATTTCGACACTCTACACTCGGTTCCCTCCTCCAGATCATCTATATAAATGGTAAAAAGCTGAGGCCCCAGCACCGACCCCTGGGGCACTCCACTAGTCACCATCCGCCAATCCGAATAGCACCCATTGACCCCCACTCTCTGCCTCCTATTTGACAACCAATCCTCTATCCACGCTAACACCCTACCCCCAACTCCATGTCCCCTTACCTTCTGCAATAACCTCCTGTGAGGTACCTTGTCAAACGCCTTCTGAAAATCCAGAAAGACCACATCCACCGGCTCTCCTCTATCCACCGCCCTAGACACATCCTCATAGAACTCCAGTAAATTTGTCAGACACGACTTCCCTTTAACGAAACCATGCTGCATCTGCTCTATCAAGCAATTCCCTTCAAGATGCCTCGCAATTTCCTCCTTGATGACAGATTCTAACATTTTACCTACAACAGACGTTAAACTAACTGGCCTATAATTCCCTGCCTTTTGCCTGGCACCCTTCTTAAACAACGGCGTAACATTAGCCGCTTTCCAATCTTCCGGCACTTCCCCGGAATCCAGCGACGTCTGGAAAATAACCACCAAGGCATCCACTATCACCTCCGCCATTTCTTTCAGAACCCTCGGATACATTCCATCCGGTCCTGGGGACTTGTCCACAATCAGCCCCTCCAGTCTGTCGAGCACCTCCTCTCTAGTAACAGTAATGTCATCGAGACCCTCCAGTCCTACCACCTTTCCATCGCTAACACCCGGCAAATTATTCACGTCCTCCTCCGTGAAGACAGAAACAAAAAAGTTATTCAGGACCTCAGCCATTTCCCCATCCCCTACCACTAAGTCCCCAGTGAGAGTCAGTGTGTGTGGGACCCGTACCCCAGTGAGAGTCAGTGTGTGTGGGACTCGTACCCCAGTGAGAGTCAGTGTGTGTGGGACCCGTACCCCAGTGAGAGTCAGTGTGTGTGGGACCCGTACCCCAGTGAGAGTCAGTGTGTGTGGGACCCGTACCCCAGTGAGAGTCAGCGTGTGTGGGACCCCAGTGAGAGTCAGTGTGTGTGGGACCCGTACCCCAGTGAGAGTCAGCGTGTGTGGGACCCCAGTGAGAGTCAGTGTGTGTGGGACCCGTACCCCAGTGAGAGTCAGTGTGTGTGGAACCCGTACCCCAGTGAGAGTCAGTGTGTGTGGAACCCGTACCCCAGTGAGAGTCAGTGTGTGTGGAACCCGTACCCCAGTGAGAGTCAGTGTGTGTGGGACCCGTACCCCAGTGAGAGTCAGTGTGTGTGGGACCCGTACCCCAGTGAGAGTCAGTGTGTGTGGAACCCGTACCCCAGTGAGAGTCAGTGTGTGTGGGACCCGTACCCCAGTGAGAGTCAGTGTGTGTGGAACCCGTACCCCAGTGAGGGTCAGTGTGTGTGGGACCCGTACCCCAGTGAGAGTCAGTAATGACTGGAATTATCTGGACATTCAGTATCCTGCACTACGTGACCATTGCAGCAAGATACGTTTGGACACCGACCACAGAACACTCCTTGACCCCAGGAAGGATGAGGTTGAGATTAAACAGCAGGCAGCCAGATTTGCAGCAATCACATCAGTCCATAGCCCAATGCTTCCTGCACCTATTCAATTTCATATCATAGAAATCCTGCAGTGCAGTAAGAGGCCATTCGGCCCATCGAGTCTGCACCGACTACAATCCCACCCAGGCCCTACCCCCATATTCCTACACATATACCCCCTAATCCCTCTAACTTACACATCTCAGTACACCAAGGGGCAATTATAGCATGGCCAATCCACCTAACCTGCACATCTTTGGACTGTGGGAGGAAACCCACACAGGCACGAGGAGAATGTGCAAACTCCACACAGACAGTGACCCGAGCCGGGAATCGAACCCAGGACCCTGGAGCTGTGAAGCAGCAGTGCTAACCACTGTGCTACCGTGCCACCCTTTTTTTCCTAAAGATCCTCAGGAATATTTTTCATCCCCTATTCTTCATCTGCTTATTGGTAACATTATCCACACTCATGGGTTTAACTTTCATATCATAGAAACCCTACAGTGCAGCGAGAGACCATTTGGCCCACATTTGCTTCCATTGATGCAACACCAAAAGATAAAGAGGTCAAGACTTTTTATACCTCCCGCATTAACATTACTTTAGTTGCCATGAGAATGTTTGATGGGGGACAGTGTAGAGGGAGCTTTACTCTGTATCTAACCCCATGCTGTACCTGTCCTGGGAGTGTTTGATGGGGGGACAGTGTAGAGGGAGCTTTACTCTGTATCTAACCCCGTGCTGTACCTGTCCTGGGAGTGTTTGATGGGGACAGTGTAGAGGGAGCTTTACTCTGTATCTAACCCCGTGCTGTACCTGTTCTGGGAGTGTTTGATGGGGGGACAGTGTAGAGGGAGCTTTACTCTGTATCTAACCCCGTGCTGTACCTGTCCTGGGAGTGTTTGATGGGGACAGTGTAGAGGGAGCTTTACTCTGTATCTAACCCCGTGCTGTACCTGTCCTGGGAGTGTTTGAAGAGACTCGTACTAACATCTTCCGTCTCCACAATCACAGAACTTACAACCTAAATTATAGATAAACAGCAGCAGTGACAGTGGTGGTAATTCAGAAGTCCGGGCTAATGTTTGGGTGAGAGTTCAAATCCCTTATAGACCGGTGACCATGACAACGGTCACTAATGGGTTCTCTCACTGATGAGGCGCAGGGTCACTAATCCCTCCTTGCCCAGGCTAACCTCCAGGTGACCCCTGACCCACAGCAACACGGCTGCCTCGGAAATGCCCGAGCGAGTTACTCCATTGAAGAAAGAATAAAAGTAATGTAAAGATTTATTTGTCATAAGTAGGCTTACATTAACACTGCAATGAAGTCACTGTGAAATTCCCCTCGTTGCCAGCGTCCGGCGCCTGTTTGGGACAATGTACCCTAACCAACACGTCTTTGAGAAATGGAGAATGAATGTAGCCCAGTCCCATCACACAAACCAGCCTCCCACCCATTGACTCTGTCTACACTTCCTGCTGCCTTGGAAAAGCAGCCAGCATAATTAAGGACCCCCCAGGCCCCGGACATTCTCTCTTCCACCTTCTTCCTTCGGGGAAAAGATACAAAAGTCTGAGGTCACGTACCAACCAACTCAAGAACAGCTTCTTCCCTGCTGCTGTCAGACTTTTGAATGGACCTACCTCGCACTAAGCTGATCTTTCTCTACACCCTCGCTATGACTGTAACACTACATTCTGCACTCTCTCCTTTCCTCCTCTATGAACGGTATGCTTTGTCCATATAGCGTGCCAGAAACAATACTTTTTACTGCATGTTAACACACATGACAATAATAAATCAAATCAAATAGAAAACACAGAGAGCAGGAGGAATTGCCAGAGAGAGAGAGAGAGAGGAACAGACCACTTCTTTATTCCAAGGGAACTACATTAACCGTGCCCAGAACACTAACAAAGCCAAACGCAGCATAAGTGGAGCAAGAGAAGGAATGTGGATCCCCCGTGGAGATCAGCAAAACCCACTGAGTTGGTTCCAAAGCTCGAGGAATATTGTACACACAACTGCAGATTGGTGCACTGGGCTATTCTGTTCCAGTTGGACTCGGGAGTTCGCTCAGAGAATATCAGTTTCGGGGAAAGCAGAGGATTATAAAGTAATGCATTTTGATAAGAATGTGGAAATATAAAGGAGACTTTCACATCCCTCTCTAGCCGCACACTGGGCGTATCTACGCCACATCTACTGTGGTTCAAGAAGGCAGCTGACCATCAGCTGACCATCACCGTCATAGGGATAATAAATGCTGCCCTCGCCATCCAGCAATGCCCACATCCTGTGTAAAAAAAATCAGTAAATAAATTCAGGACAAGTTGTTTTGATCGGGAAGGCACTGTCTGAATGAATCTGCTTCCGCTGCACAATAATAACTTACAAAAAGGGAACTGAATAAATATTAATCTGCGAGGTTATGGGAAAAGAGCAGGGCAGGGGGACTGACCGAATAGCTTTTGTAAAGGGCTGGCACAGATACAACAGGCCAAATGGCCACCTCTTGTGCTGTAAGATTGTGTGTTTCTGTGGAGCCCTTTGCCCAGGGGAGGAGGAGGAACTGGTTGCAGAGCAGAGGAGGCAGGAGGGGTGGAGGGGGAACTCAGCTCAGCAGAGACCGCGCGCTGGAATTCCCTCATCAGAGGAGCAGACAAAGACAGAGGTTTGACCATCTGACCGTTCCGGTTTGCTTCTGGGCTTCACTAAATCACTGAATTGTTACAGCGTGGGGGAAGGCCATTCAGCCCATCATATTTACACCCACTCTCCAAACGAGCAATTCTCCCAGTGCCATTTACTCACTTCCTCCCCTCACCCTGCTCATTCTTCCTTTCCAGATAATAATCCAATTCCTCAGAAATGCCTCGATTGAATCTGTCTCCACCACACTCTCAGACAGTACATTCCAGACCCTAACCACTCGCTGTGTGACTCTGTCTCCCCCACACTCTCAGACAGTGCATTCCAGATCCTAACCACTCGCTGTGTGAATCTGTCTCCACCACACTCTCAGACAGTACATTCCAGATCCTAACCACTCGCTGTGTGAATCTGTCTCCCCCACACTCTCAGACTGTGCATTCCAGATCCAGGGGAGTACAGTAGGATGAGAGAAGAATTGGCGAATGTGGACTGGGGGAGCGCGTTGGAAGGTAGGTCTGCTGAGGAGCAGTGGAGGATCTTTAAGGAGATCTTTCTTGGTGCTCAGCGGAAATTTATTCCGATGGTCAAAAAGGACCGTAGGAGGAGAGGTAATAAGCCGTGGATAACGAAGGAGGTGAAGGAAAGTGTTAAATTAAAAGCGGAGACGTTTAGAGTAGCTAAGAGTAGTGGGCGAGAAGAGGATTGGGAGAGGTTTAAATGTCAACAAAGATTGACAAAGAAGTTGATAAAGAAGGGTAGGAGAAACTATGAAGCTGGGCTAGCGCTTAATATAAAAAAGGATAGCAAGAGTTTTTATAAATATATAAAAAGGAAGAGGCTGGCTAGGGTGAACATTGGTCCCTTAGAGGATGAGAAGGGGGACTTAGTGGTAGGGGATGGGGATATGGCTAAGGTCTTGAATAACTTTTTTGTTTTGGTCTTCACGGAGGAGGACGTGAATAATTTGCCGGATGTTAGAGATGGGAAGGTGGTAGGACTGGAGGGTCTTGATGACATTACTGTTACTAGAGAGGTGGTGCTCGACAGACTAGAGGGGCTGATTGTGGACAAGTCCCCAGGACCGGATGGAATGCATCCGAGGGTCCTGAAAGAAATGGCGGAGGTGATAGTGGATGCCTTGGTGGTTATTTTCCAGACGTCGCTGGATTCCAGGGAAGTGCCGGAAGATTGGAAAACGGCTAATGTTACGCCGTTGTTTAAGAAGGGTGCCAGGCAAAAGGCAGGGAATTATAGGCCAGTTAGTTTAACGTCTGTTGTAGGTAAAATGTTAGAATCCGTCATCAAGGAGGAAATAGCGAGGCATCTTGAGAGGAATTGCTTGATAGAGCAGACGCAGCACGGTTTCATTAAAGGGAAGTCGTGTCTGACAAATTTACTGGAGTTCTATGAGGATGTGTCTAGGGCGGTGGATAGAGGAGAGCCGGTGGATGTGGTCTTTCTGGATTTTCAGAAGGCGTTTGACAAGGTACCTCACAAGAGGTTATTACAGAAGGTCAGGGGGCATGGAGTTGGGGGTAGGGTGTTAGCGTGGATAGAGGATTGGTTGTCAAATAGGAGGCAGAGAGTGGGGGTCAACGGGTGCTATTCGGATTGGCGGATGGTGACTAGTGGAGTGCCCCAGGGGTCGGTGCTGGGGCCTCAGCTATTTACCATTTATATAGATGATCTGGAGGAGGGAACCGAGTATATGGTGTCGAAATTTGCTGATGACACCAAAATTGGTGGAAAGGCAAATTGTGCGGAGGGTGTGGAGAGTCTACAGAAGGATCTAGATAGGCTGGGCGAATGGGCCAGGAAATGGCAAATGGAATTTAATGTTGGCAAGCGTGAGGTGGTCCACTTTGGTAGGAATAATGGTAGGAAGGATTATTACTTACATGGAGAAAAACTGCAGCAGGCGACGGTGCAGAGGGACCTCGGGGTCCTTGTGCATGAGTCGCAAAAACCCAGCTTGCAGGTGCAGCAGGTGGTCAGGAAGGCAAATGGGATGCTGGCCTTCATAGCGAGGGGGATTGAATATAAAAGTAGGGAGGTCTTGCTGCAGCTGTATAGGGCATTGGTGAGGCCGCAGCTGGAGTACTGTGTGCAGTTTTGGGCGCCGTACTTACGCAAGGATATTTTGGCCTTGGAGGGAGTGCAGAGGAGGTTTACTAGGCTGATGCCGGAGTTGAGGGGGTTGAGCTATGAGGAGAGGCTGAATAGATTAGGCTTGTACTCGTTAGAGTTTAGAAGAATGAGGGGAGATCTCATTGAGACGTATAAGATGATGAATGGGATGGATAGGATAGAGGTGGAGAGACTCTTCCTGCTCAGAAAGGATAGTAGGACTAGGGGGGCACAGCCTCAAGATAAAGGGGGGGCGGTTTAGAATGGAGTTGAGGAGGAACTTCTTCACTCAAAGGGTGGTGAATCTCTGGAATTCTCTGCCCGTTGAAGTGGTGGAGGCTGCCTCGCTAAATATTTTTAAGACGCGGGTTGATGGGTTTTTGATAAGAGAGGGGATTAAGGGTTATGGGGAGAGGGCGGGAAAGTGGAACTGAGCCACGACAGATCAGCCATGATCTTATTGAACGGCGGGGCAGGCTCAAAGGGCTAGATGGCCTACTCCTGCTCCTATTTCTTATTAGTGTCAAAATAGGTTTACATTAACACTGCAATGAAGTTACTGTGAACCACTAGCTGAGTGAAGATGTTTCTCCTCATGTCCCCATTGCTTCTTTTACCCAATCACCTTCAATCTGTGTTCTTTCATTCTCAATCTTTCCACCAATGAGAACAGTTTCTCTCTAGTCTATCCAGAGCTCTCACGATCCTGATTCTTCTCGGCCAATCCCAGCTCCTGCTGCCTATTGAAGATCTGATGTTCCTCAAGGCTGGAACCATTCCTGTGAACCTTTTCCACACTCTGTCCAATCCTTCCGGGAGTGCGGTATCCAGAACGGGATACAGTACTCCACCAGGATTGGTGTCCTATCGAGTTTAACAAAGTCCATTTTCTGTGATTTGTGGTCAGAGACTTTTTTTTAGAAGGTTAAAGGTGCAACACAAATGCAAGTTGTTGTATAAACCACCCAACTCAATCTGGTCCCCAGTTCAGCAGATTCCAGCCTCGAGCTGCTGTTCCCACAGGGATCTGAAGCTAATCCACAATCCCAGGAACCCCTTTGAAACGGAGAATTTAAATTCCAAACAGCCCTCGGTCACTGGGCACGGGGAGGGAAGGGCAACAGGAAAATAACATTCAGCCAAGATCCCGTCTCCTAATCACAATCCCGCACCGGCTCCCCCCCCCCATCCAAATGGAAATGTGCATGTGTGTGTGTGTGTGTGTGTGTGTGTGTGTGTGTGTGTGTGTGAGAGAGAGAGTGTGGGGCGGCTGTGTGTGTGTGTGTGTGTGTGTGTGTGTGTGTGTGTGTGTGTGTCGGGGCAGTGTGTGTGTATGAGTATGTGTGTGAGTGAGTGAGTATAAGTGAGAGTGTGAGGGGGCTGTATGCGTGTGTGGGGCACAGGGAGGGGGGGAGTGTGTGTAAGTGTGTGTGGGGCGCAGGGAGGGGGTTTTGGGTAGGGTCCAGATCAGATTCAGCTGCGATGCCTCCCGAGGTGAAATAGCCCATCAGCCCAATCACATAGAGAATGATGTCTGGAATGCTGCAATCTTTACCCACCCTCCCCCCCACCCCCCAGCCTTGCCCACGTGCCAATCCCTGAGATTATTACTCCCATCCGACCTCTCCCCCCCCCCCCACCGCACCACCCTTGGTGTGGGGAAGACAGGGGTGAGTCTGGGGTCAGGGTGGACACCAAGACCAGGGTGAGTGAGGAGGCAGTGTTCAGACCCTGGGCCAACAGAGTCAGAGCTCTGAGTTTTAATGTGTATTTCTTCTCCTGCTCCAACACCGATCTGATTTCACCCACTGGGACATTCTGGTCTGGATTACACCGGCACGGAGCAGCACCGTCTAAAGCAGAGAACGTCAAAGGATTGGAAATAGCCCTGAGCCTCCCCACCCCACCCCAGCTCCTCTGCCGTGCTGGCAGCTATTGAAGAGATACACTGGCTAATACTGGCCTCAGGATCCCCTGTACAGCATGTGTGTTTTGTGGCAGGGGGTTTGGGGGGGGGAAAGAAGAGAGAGAGATTTCCATCTCATTGCAATCAGTGTGACTCCCAAACAGTGACTGTGTTCACACTATCAGGTTTGGCTGCAAAGTGTTTCAGGGTCAAATATCTCACTGATTGGCAACCAGTGGCCACTTGGACACGTTTCCCTGACAGCTAATCTTCACGTACAGAGTGGGAGACAGAGAGGGGCAGGGGAGGCGCAGAGAGAGGGGCAGGGGAGGCGCAGAGAGAGGGGCAGGGGAGGCGCAGAGAGAGGGGCAGGGGAGGCGCAGAGAGAGGGGCAGGGGAGGCGCAGAGAGAGGGGCAGGGGAGGCGCAGAGAGAGGGGCAGGGGAGGCGCAGAGAGAGGGGCAGGGGAGGCGCAGAGAGAGGGGCAGGGGAGGCGCAGAGAGAGGGGCAGGGGAGGCGCAGAGAGAGGGGCAGGGGAGACGCAGAGAGAGGGGCAGGGGAGACGCAGAGAGAGGGGCAGGGGAGACGCAGAGAGAGGGGCAGGGGAGACGCAGAGAGAGGGGCAGGGGAGGCGCAGAGAGAGGGGCAGGGGAGGCGCAGAGAGAGGGGCAGGGGAGGCGCAGAGAGAGGGGCAGGGGAGGCGCAGAGAGAGGGGCGGGGAGGCGCAGAGAGAGGGGCAGGGGAGGCGCAGAGAGAGGGGCAGGGGAGGCGCAGAGAGAGGGGCAGGGGAGGCGCAGAGAGAGGGGCAGGGGAGGCGCAGAGAGAGGGGCAGGGGAGGCGCAGAGAGAGGGGCAGGGGAGGCGCAGAGAGAGGGGCAGGGGAGGCGCAGAGAGAGGGGCAGGGGAGGCGCAGAGAGAGGGGCAGGGGAGGCGCAGAGAGAGGGGCAGGGGAGGCGCAGAGAGAGGGGCAGGGGAGGCGCAGAGAGAGGGGCAGGGGAGGCGCAGAGAGAGGGGCAGGGGAGGCGCAGAGAGAGGGGCAGGGGAGGCGCAGAGAGAGGGGCAGGGGAGGCGCAGAGAGAGGGGCAGGGGAGGCGCAGAGAGAGGGGCAGGGGAGACGCAGAGAGAGGGGCAGGGGAGACGCAGAGAGAGGGGCAGGGGAGACGCAGAGAGGGGCAGGGGAGACGCAGAGAGAGGGGCAGGGGAGGCGCAGAGAGAGGGGCAGGGGAGAACTTGTGAATATACTGGTTGTGGGATACAACAACAACTTAAATTCATGTAGCACCATAGAAGTTTCATAGAAGTTTCATAAACCAGTGACACTGAGAGACACGAGGAGATATTAGGTCAGGTGTTTGGTCAGAGAGTTTGGTTTCCAGGGGAGGAGGTTTTTGGGGATGGGGGGGTGGTGTCCAGAGATCTGAAGGCACGGCCACCAATGGCAGAGAGATTGAAACAGAATCTTCCAGCAGCCAGAACTAGAGGGTCATGGAGCTGGAGGTGCTGCACTCCCTCAGCACTGACCCTCTGACAGTGCGGCACTCCCTCAGCACTGACCCTCTGACAGTGCGGCACTCCCTCAGTACTGACCCTCTGACAGTGCGGCACTCCCTCAGTACTGACCCTCTGACTGTGCGGCACTCCCTCAGCACTGACCCTCTGACAGTGCGGCACTCCCTCAGCACTGACCCTCTGACAGTGCGGCACTCCCTCAGTACTGACCCTCTGACAGTGCGGCACTCCCTCAGTACTGACCCTCTGACTGTGCGGCACTCCCTCAGCACTGACCCTCTGACAGTGCGGCACTCCCTCAGCACTGACCCTCTGACAGTGCGGCACTCCCTCAGCACTGACCCTCTGACAGTGCGGCACTCCCTCAGCACTGACCCTCTGACAGTGCGGCACTCCCTCAGCACTGACCCTCTGACAGTGCGGCACTCCCTCAGCACTGACCCTCTGACAGTGCGGCACTCCCTCAGCACTGACCCTCTGACAGTGCGGCACTCCCTCAGCACTGACCCTCTGACAGTGCGGCACTCCCTCAGCACTGACCCTCTGACAGTGCGGCACTCCCTCAGCACTGACCCTCTGACAGTGCGGCACTCCCTCAGCACTGACCCTCTGACAGTGCGGCACTCCCTCAGCACTGACCCTCTGACAGTGTGGGATCTTGCTGTGCACAGATTGACCGCTATGTTTCATACATCAGAAATGTGACTACGCCTCAAAAAAGTACTTCATTGGCTGGTTAGGCGGACTGGCCGTGCTAAATTGCCCCTCAGTGTCAGGGGGTTTAGCAGAGTCTTCAGCATGTCTTTCAGACTGTGGGGGGAAACTGGAGCACCTGGAGGAAACCCACACGGACACGGGGAGAGTGTGCAGTCTGCACACAGACAGTGACCCGAGCTGGGAATCGAACCCGGGTCCCTGGCGCTGTGAGGTAGCGGTGTTAAATGCTGTGATGAAAGCTGTTCAGTGGGACATGACCTTCTGCCTCAGATTGTTAGTCAGTGAGCCAAGCTGATATTGTCCAGAATTCAAAAAGGAAGTACGGACTTTAAATTTAATTTTCACAATTTACCTTCCCATCATAAAAAGAGAAGTGGAAATTCTTCCATTCAGCTGCTGATTGGCTGTTTATGATGGGATGTTGAACATAGGTATAAATAAACCAGTGAGGTTTATTCCAGACAGTGTCATCTGTGGGTCATAATCTGTCTCACCTCAGGAGTCAGGGACTGTGCATTTCTCATTCCATAGCCCGGAACCCCAAATTCAGGCAGCACGTCTGCACTGAGGGAGTGCCGCACTGTCAGAGGGTCAGTGCTGAGGGAGTGCCGCACTGTCAGAGGGTCAGTGCTGAGGGAGTGCCGCACTGTCAGAGGGTCAGTGCTGAGGGAGTGCCGCACTGTCAGAGGGTCAGTGCTGAGGGAGTGCCGCACTGTCAGAGGGTCAGTGCTGAGGGAGTGCCGCACTGTCAGAGGGTCAGTGCTGAGGGAGTGCCGCACTGTCAGAGGGTCAGTGCTGAGGGAGTGCCGCACTGTCAGAGGGTCAGTGCTGAGGGAGTGCCGCACTGTCAGAGGGTCAGTGCTGAGGGAGTGCCGCACTGTCAGAGGGTCAGTGCTGAGGGAGTGCCGCACTGTCAGAGGGTCAGTGCTGAGGGAGTGCCGCACTGTCAGAGGGTCAGTGCTGAGGGAGTGCCGCACTGTCAGAGGGTCAGTGCTGAGGGAGTGCCGCACTGTCAGAGGGTCAGTGCTGAGGGAGTGCCGCACTGTCAGAGGGTCAGTGCTGAGGGAGTGCCGCACTGTCAGAGGGTCAGTGCTGAGGGAGTGCCGCACTGTCAGAGGGTCAGTGCTGAGGGAGTGCCGCACTGTCAGAGGGTCAGTGCCGAGGGAGTGCCGCACTGTCAGAGGGTCAGTGCCGAGGGAGTGCCGCACTGTCAGAGGGTCAGTGCCGAGGGAGTGCCGCACTGTCAGAGGGTCAGTGCCGAGGGAGTGCCGCACTGTCAGAGGGTCAGTGCCGAGGGAGTGCCGCACTGTCAGAGGGTCAGTGCCGAGGGAGTGCCGCACTGTCAGAGGGTCAGTGCCGAGGGAGTGCCGCACTGTCAGAGGGTCAGTGACGAGGGAGTGCCGCACTGTCAGAGGGTCAGTGACGAGGGAGTGCCGCACTGTCAGAGGGTCAGTGCTGAGGGAGTGCCGCACTGTCAGAGGGTCAGTGCTGAGGGAGCGCCGCACTGTCAGAGGGTCAGTGCTGAGGGAGCGCCGCACTGTCAGACACTGTCTCTCGAGATACAGCATTAACCTGGAGGAGGGGGGGGATTGAGTAGCCAGTGTTGCTGGGAATTGGTGGGGTATTTGGGCCAATCACATTGCTGTGTAACAGTTTCTGATTTCCCCCGTGTCGAGGTTCATCACTGGAAGAACCTGCAGACACCCCCGCACTGATCCCCAAATCGGCGAACCGGAACGGGGGGCAAGGAGCTGGGCAAAGTTGCACCCTGCAACTCCCCAACGATGAGGCTGGACTGTCTCCTGGGAAACCCGGGGTGGGGGGTTCGGCAGAACACAGAAAACCACAACAAGGAAACTTTGCACAAGGACAAATCTCACCATCAAGAATCTGATTATTTCCTTTAATCCTACAATCCAAATGAAAACCAGAAAACTGCCTGCCCAGATAGAAATCACCAACACTGCAGCAAACTGGGATTATCTCACTAATCTTTCAATCCCTCTGACATCCATTTAGAATCAGAAACCCAACTAACTCATTCTCTCTGATCCAACTCAGCCATGAAGGTGGCCATTCAGCCCATCATGCCTGCATTAGCTCTTTGAAACAGCCATCCTCTTAGTTCCCATCTCCCTGATCTTTTCCCCCCACAGCCCTGGAAATCTTTCCTGTTCAACCATTCCTCCAATTCCCTTTTGGAAAGCCAGTGCAGACTTGATGGGTCAAATGGCCTCCTTCTGCTCTGTCAGGATTCTACGGATGGCACCCTCTCCGTCTCTTTCTCTCTCGCTTCCGAGTCCCAGTCCGGAGACTTCAGCACAGAATCCAAGCCTCAATGTGGATCTGAGGGGTGATCAGAGTCAAGGATCCCTCTGCCCCCTCAGATGGGCAGCACTACAGGGAGAACAGTCGGGGAGTTCTCCCCTGTGTCCTGGCCAAAATGCCTCTACTTTCTCAGAAGACTAAAGAAATGTGACACGTCCACTACGACTCTCACCAACTTTTACAGATGCACCATAGAAAGCATTCTTTCTGGTTGTATCACAGCTTGGTCTGGGCTCCTGCTCTGCCCAAGACCACAAGGAACTACAAAACATTGTGAATGTAGCCCAATCCATCACGCAAACCAGCCTCCCATCCACTGACTCTGAATACACTTTCCACTGCCTCAGAAAAGCAGCCAACATAATTAAGGACCCCCCTCACGCACCCCGGATATTCTCTCTTCCATCGGGAAAAAAATACAAAAGTCTGAGGTCACGTATCAACTGATTCAAGAACAGCTTCTTCCCTGCTGCTATCAGACTTTTGAATAAGAACATAAGAACTAGGAGCAGGAGTCGGCCATTCGGCCCCTCGAGCCTGCTCCGCCATTCAATAAGATCATGGCTGATCTTTTCATGGACTCAGCTCCACTTACCCGCCCGCTCACCATAACCCTTAATTCCTTTACTGTTCAAACATTTATCTATCCTTGCCTTAAAAACATTCAATGAGGGAGCCTCAACTGCTTCACTGGGCAGAAAATTCCACAGATTCACAACCCTTTGTGTGAAGAAGTTCCTCCTCAACTCAGTCCTAAATCTGCTTCCCCTTATTTTGAGGCCATGCCCCCTAGTTCTAGTTTCACCCGCCAGTGGAAACAACTTCCCTGCTTCTATCTTATCTACTCCTTCACAATCTTGTATGTTTCTATAAGATCCCCCCTCACACTTCTGAATTCCAGTGAGTTTAGACCCAGTCTACTCAGTCTCTCCTCATAAGCCAACCCTCTCAACTCCGGAATCACCCTAGTGAATCTCCTCTGCACCCCCTCCTGGGCCAGTATATCCTTTCTCAAGTAAGGAAACCACAACTGTACACAGTACTCCAGGTGTGGCCTCACCAGCACCTTATACAGCTGCAACATAACCTCGCTGTTTTTAAACTCAAACGGATCTACGTCGCATTAAGTTGATCTTTCTCTCCACCCTCACTATAACTGTAACACTACATTCTGCACTCTCTCCTTTCCTTTTCTATGAATGGTATGCAAGAAACAATACTTTTCGCTTTATGCTAATACATGACAATAACAAATCAAATCGGATGAGATTAGCTGGTCATTACAGTTCTGTGGGATCTTGCTGTGCTCAAATTGACTGGTGTGTTTCCCTCATTATAACAGTGACTACATTTCCACACGGTGCCTCACAGGCATCGGGGAGTTATTAATCAGGTGCTACACAAATGCAAGATCTTTCTCCGACGCCAGGGTCTCCTCCTGCCGAGATCGATGCTTCTCCCCGACTCCCTGTTTAAAAGGACCTCGCTTCTTTACCAGCTTATTTTTGAAAAGAATTTGCCGGATGAATGTCCTGCTTTCACAGGCAGAATATCTCGATCCACGCTCCCAGTTTCTAGAGAAACCTTTGTGCCAAGTGACGGCTGTTCCACAACACTCGCTGCCCACATCCCTTTGGTGAACAAGCTCAGCATACCAATCGCAGCTCGGGGTGGCGGAGTGGGGGGGGACACCAGAGATCCGGGGTAGGGCCACAGTGTACACAACACATCACATCCAACCCCTCCCCTCCCTCTGTAAGCTCCACTCGCCCATTCAAAGCACTGCCAGCCCCTCAGTCACCACCTGTTATAGCTGAAGCTGGGCAGCAGGGGTTACCTGGACAATCCACCAGGAGCTGAATCACACCAACCCTGGTTTCAGTTGCCATCTAATGCCAGGCTTAAAGTTAGTAAGCTGGAGATACAGATTGTGACACAGAACAGAGTGTTCAATAAACCTCAATGTCAGCAATGCAGCCAGGTACACACACCTCCCCACCCCCACACCACCCCCACCCCCACACACTGCTTCTCCATCACACTGACCGGTTTCTGTCCAGCTTTGTCCAAAGCTGTTAACAGCTCCTGGGCAGAACTCTCCATTCACCTGACGAAGGGGCTAACCTCGAAAGCTTGTGAGTTTACTATCAAATAAATCGGTTGGACTTAAACCTGGTGTTGTCAGACTTCTTACTGTGTTTACCCCAGTCCAACGCCGGCACCTCCACATAATAGCTCCTGGGCCCCAGGGCCAGACAGACTGTGGAACTGAGCGAGCCAGACTGTGTCTGCGCAACAGACTGGCCCTTCCGAACACACACATCCCCAACGCAATCCTGGTCTGCTCGAAGCATCCATCCTGTCTGCTGCTGACGATAACAGGAGGAAAAACCCCTTAACCCTCACATCGCTGCAGCCGCCCACCCCCCTCCCCCCACTCTGCAATTCACTCCCAAACAGGAGCGGGACCGGGGACTGAGGGGCACAACACAGAGAGAGAGAGACAGAAACACAGCCGCGTGGAGACGATGGAAGACTTGCATTTATATACCGCCTTTCACATCCATCGACGTCCCAAAGCACTTTACAGCCAATCAGCATTGTCACTGTTGTAACGTAGGAAACGGGGCAACCAACTTGTGCACAGCAAGATCCCACGGGCAGCAACGTGAAATGACGGGATGTGTTAATTGATGAAGATTCAGGGTTAGATTTTGGCCCCAAGCTCTAGACATCATCTCCTGCTCAGCCTCAAAACACGGCCCATGGGGTCATCTGTGTTTACCCAAAAGGGTAGAGGGTCTTTGGAAAGAAATACTATTGTGCACAGTGACACACAGGCACACACATGCATGTGCACACATGCATTCACACACGAACACACATGCAAATGTGCACATACACACCAGCAAAACATATCTGAACATACACCAACCTGCACACGTGCGCTCATGCACCCTGCACGCACATACCACCTACACGCGTGTGGCTCATGCACCCTGCACATGCACACATCACCCTGCATACGTGTGCTCACACAGACAATGATAACTGCCTATAAACGAGGCTGCTCTTACACAGTAGATTCAAGGCCAGGAGACTGGAAGGTAGCTCGGAATCCCTGGGCCTCGCTCTCTCCTCCATTGCCTCGGTCTGCCTGACCCACGAGCTTGTCCACCGGCCTAATATTTCCTTCTTCAGCTCAACCCCAACATGTTGTCTCGTTGAAACTCCTGCCAAGCTCTTTAGGATATTTCTGCGATGTTAATGGGAACATTGCGGTTGCTGCAGCTGCTTGCTGGACAGCTGGACCCAGCTGAGCGACTGGCTCGCTCAGGAACTCCGCAAACACACGGGGACAGTCCAGCGGCTCAGTGACACACAGGGAGGAGGGGGCCAGCCCCCGGGGATGAAACCAGAGACAGCGCCGGAGTGGGGAGGCAGGTTCCTCTCCTGCTCTCAGCCCGGGTCAGCCCGGATCCTCCTCCCCGGATCAGCAGCTGTCGAAGTTTGGGATGGAGACAGGAGCAGACAGTTTCTGTCAGTGTGGAGCTTCCAAATCGAGCAGACTGCAGCTGTTTGAAACTTCCAGAAATAATGCTTTAAAATCTCCTCCACTGAACGGGGAAGGCCTTTCTGCCCATTGACCCTACAAGTTAAATTAGTCACAAGTAAGGCTTATATTAACACTGCAATGAAGTTACTGTGAAATTCCCCTGGTCGCCGCACTCCGGCACCTCATTGGGCCAATCCACCCTAACCAACAGGTCTTCCAGACTGTGGGAGGAAACCGGAGGACCCGGAGGAAACCCACGCAGACATGGGGAGAACATGCAGACTCCACACAGGCAGTGACCCAAGCCAGGAATCGAACCTGCATCTCTGGAGCTGTGAGGCAGCAGCACCATTCTCATTGATCAGAGCTGATCTTCATCTCAAATCTATAAAGCCAGCTTTGTGCCACACCCTGACCCATCCCCAAACTCTCTCCGTCTCACGTCTCTCCGCACCCAGAGGGTTCTGGCTAAGAGTTCCAGACTGTCACTGGGACTCCAACCTTTATCTCTCTTGTTCTGGAATCTCTCCCCAGAGGGAATACTGTCCAACTCTGCCGATTCCTCACACTCTGTGTCACTGCTCAGTAGGTAACACTCCAAACATTGTGGCTTCAGTCTCCACCCCTCAGGTACAAGTGTAGAAGATAGGCTAACATTTCCAGTGCATTACCAAGGGCATGCCATGCGGTACGGTGACACAGTGGTTAGCACTTGCTGCCTCACAGCGCCAGGGACCAGGGTTCGATTCCCGGCTCGGGTCACTGTCTGTGTGGAGTCTGCACATTCTCCCCGTATCTGCGCGGGTTTCCTCCAGGTGCTCCGGTTTCCTCCCACAGTCCAAAGATGTGCTGGTTAGGGGGGATTGGCCGTGCTAAATTGCCCCTTAGTGTTTAAAAAGATGTGGGGGTTAGGAGGACTGGCCGAGCTAAACGGCAGGACCTCACAGCTGTGTTGAGGGGGGACGTTGGAGAGATCTTGTAGTGAGGCATTATGGGTGAGGCTCAGGAATAGGACGGATAAAATCACAATGTTGGGAGTGTACTACCGACCCCATCGCCCCACCCCCAACAACCCACAGCAGGCAGCGCAGCCGTTGTGTAGTCAGATACTGGAAAGGTGTGAGAAAAGCAGGATACTTGTGGATCTCCAACTTCCCCCACATTGACTGGGAATCTCTTCCAGCCAGGGGCTCGGATGGAGAGCAATTTGCTAGATGTGTCCAGGAGGGCTTTTTGATACAGTGTGTTGACCATCCAACCAAGGAGGGGACCACACTAGATTGGGTATTGGAGAATGAGCCAGGCCAGGCGATCCATGTTTCAGTGAGGGAACATTATGGACCGAGCGATCATAAATCCATAAGATTTCGGGTTGTCACGGATAAGGGCAAGAGTGATCCCCGGGGGAGGGGGCTTAATTAGGCGAGGGCCAATTACATCCAAATTAGACAGGGACTGGGGAATGTGGATTGGGAACAGTTATTTGAGGGCAAATCCACGTCTGGAATGTGGGAGCCTTTTAAAGGCCAGTTGATTGAAATGCAGGGACAGGCACGCCCCACAAAAATGAAGGGTAGAAATGGCAAGATTCGGGAACCATGGATAACGAGAGAAATTGTAAGCTTAGTCAAAAGGGAAAAAGAAGCATACAATAGGTCTAGGCATCTAAACACTGACAAAATCCTTGAGGAACATAGAGAAATTAGGAAGGAACATGGAATTAGAAGGGCTAAAAGTGGCCATGAAATGTGTTTAGCAAATCGGATCAAGGAGAATCCCAAGTGGGTAAGATCCTGAATGAGTACTTTGTATCGGAATTCCCCAGGGAGGAGGATATGACAGATGCTGAGATCAGGGATAGATGTGCGAACTCTCTAGAGAATGTCAATACATCGAAGGAGGAAATATTGAGTATCTTAAATTGCAGGTTACAGGGATAGGGAGGGTTGTTGGGGCTGGAAGAGGTTACAGAGAGAGGGATGGACGTAGGGGGCTGGAGGAGGCTACAAGGATAGGGAAGGTTGTATTTGGGCGAGGGGGACAGGGACTCACCCTGTAACAACCCATGATTGATCCAAAGCAGCAAGTAGCCTCCATGGCAACAAAGCCCACCCCTGAAATGTGTACCCCATGGTGAACATCCAATGGGATTGGACAGAAGCTGAAATGGGAGGGCCGAGGTCATGGAGGAATTTGAAAAATTTTAGTATGGTCATGTTGTTGATTCCACACATCAATCTGTCTCGGAGCGTCTCATTTAACACCAATCCAAATTTGCAAGTATTTGCTAGTCGCCTTAATCTCATCAGGAAATTAGTGACTTCCCTGTCTCCCGGAATGCTGAATAAAACCGGTACCTTCAAAGGAGCAGAGGTACCTTAGGGTCACAATACGTTTTACTAATCCATCAAATCCTGGAAGGTTTTGTGTCCAGTGCCTCCAGAAAGGTTAAACAGCGAATAACAGCAAAATCTGCTGGTCCACTTTTCATCTGAGACTTTGTTATCAGCTCTGAAGAAACAACTCATCCATTCTAATGTCCTGGGCCCAAGGTCAAAAGAATCCAATTTCCCGAGTAAGGCATGTTTGCCCGACAATGGCTTACCCTCAATATGTAATGGCTAATAGCAAACAAGTTCCTTAGGGTCATTCCTTTATCCTCGTCGCCACTGTAATAAGTCTTTGGAGGCAGAAGTCCCTGCACCAAAATGCCTTTATTTACAACTCTAATAGCAGTACACAGAGTGCTAGCACACTATCTCCAGGGGTGCCAGAGGAACTGACACTCCCGGTTAAATACAAGGCAAAGACTCCCTGATTGGCCCATCAACTGGATCGTTAATCAGGAACATCTTTTTGCGATTGTTTACTCTCCGATAGGCCAAGCTCGACTCTACTGACTGAACTCATTACAGTTGGGTCGGCGGAAAGAGGCAATGTGAGTGATGATGATATAATGCAGGAAGCTCACATATAATCTTGTTCAACCTCAGAAGTGTTGCCAGAGAGGGAGAGGAATGGAGTCAGTGGCTCAGGAAGGGATTGGAACGGGAACAAGAGGCAATAACTTTGACGATAAACATTGATGCGTTACTTCACTCTGGAACGTGAATCATTCCTGCTCTGGTTTCAGTGAGCAGATCCTCAGCCAAAGCAACACAAAAACTAAACAGACCAGAGAGATTCTGAACCACAATCTAAATCAGACAATTTGATCTCTGATGTTGGGAACAGGAGTCGGGGGTGGGGGGGGGGGTGCTATGACTGGTTTCACCCCACCCCCTCCAGAGGAGAGGGAAGCAGAAGTTAGTAATCGCCCCTAATAAAGTGTGATGGTTCCATGGTCAAATAGCCTGCTAAATCCCCTTATGAAGGTTCAGATATGAGAGGAACAACAACAAGAGCAGCAGCATTTATATAGCACTTTTAACATTGTGGTGGTGGTCAGCTTTATGGGACATCTTCAGTTCCAGACAGGTAGCAAGGTGGAGAGGGAATCCCCGAGCTCGGAGCCCAGGGAGCTGAAGGCATGGCTGCCAATGATGGAGTGATTAAGATCAGTCATGGACAAGGGGCCAGGACTGCAGGAGTTCAGAGACATAAGGGTTATGGAGCTGGAGGAGATTGGAGAGATAGGGAGGGCCGAGACCATGGGGAGATTTGAAAACAAATTTGAACATATAAAAAAGGCACAATCCTGATCTCTGAGGTGTCCTGTGAGTGCAGTTAGCAGTTTGTAACCCACACAAAAATCAGATATAATCTGAGACACACAGAATTCAGACAGAGTCTCAAAACATGCACTCTGACTCACATTCACACCGAGCAGACTGACAGTTATCACTTGCAGTGATCACTACCCTTTGTAAGTGGTGAAACTAAACTAGGTCAGTCCACAAGAAGGAGAAACTTGGAGTTCTTCCCACTGGCTCCCTGTCATTGGAAGAAGATAGTGCGCCTGTACAAGTTTTCCAATGCCCAGGATGGTCCCCCCATCCACACAGCCACTACTTTTGGGTTCTGACGGAAGCTCAAGATCCAAGATGTTAACTGAGCTTCCTCTCTCCGCAACCATACGCTGAGCGCTTCCTGTTTTCTGCACTTTTCATTTGAGTTCTTAGACATTGCTTTCTCGGACTTTTGAACTGGTAATGCCTGCCTTAAAACTACCGAACCTCCCAGCTGCCAACATTAGCACAGTGGGTGGCACTGTCTCAGCTCAGAGTCAGGAAATAGTGCGTTCAACTCCTACTCAAAGAACAGAACAGCACAGGAACAAGCCCTTCAGCCCTCCAAGTCCGCACCGAGCACGTTATCCTATCTAGATCAACTGCCTGTAATCTCTCCTTTCCTGCCTGTTCGTGTGTCCGCCTCAACCACCTCACTTGGCCGTGCATTCCAGGCCCCCGTCACCCTCTGTGGAAAAAACTCGCCCTGCACATCTCCACCGAATCTTCTCCCCAGAGACCTGAGTCCATAATCCTGGTTAACGATTCCCGCGCTGTGCTGAGGGAGTGCTGCACACTCAGAGATCACTTCCTTTTCAAATACAACATTAAACCAGGGTCTCGCGTAGCCTGTTCAGGTCGATCCCACGGCATCCTTGAGGAAGAGGAGCCAGGGCAGCTTTCCCTGGGGTTGATATTTGTCCCCACACCAAAAACAAATGACCTGCTCATCATCACAATGTGGGATCTTACTGTGCACACATTGGTTACTGTCTCTCCTACATTACAACAGAGGCTACACTCTAAAGAGTCTCTTCACTGGTTGGGAAACTATTGGAACGTGAAAAAGTTAAAGCCCATAAGAACATACAAATTAGAGATAGGCCATTTGGCCCTTCCAGCCTGCCCCACTATTCATTATGATTGTCAAGTTTAAAGATTATTTATTAGTTACAAGTAAGGCTTACATTAACATTGCAATGAAGTTACTGTGAAATTCCCCGAGTCGCCACAGTCTGGTGCCTGTTTGGGTCAATGCAGCACGTCTTTCAGACTGTGGGAGGAAACCGGAGTGCCTGGAGGAAACCCACGCAGATACAGGTAGAATGTGCAAACTCCACACAGACAGTGACCCAAGCCGGGAATCGAAGCAGGGACCCTGGTGCTGTGAGGCAGCAGTGCTAACCACCAGGCTACCATTTGTGATCATTTGTGACCTGATCTCCACTTCCCTGGACTCCTGGCTGGATCAAAAATCTGCCTCCCTTCGCCTTGAGAGATCCACAGCCTGGGGAAGGGAATTCCACAGAGTAACTATCTGAGCAGAAACCCCCCCTCACTCTAACCCAGACCCTTTATCCTGAGACTGTGCCCCCTCTCATTCCCCCCCAGGAAGGGGGGCAACATTCAGCCTGTCAAATCCCCTCAGGATCTCACATGTCGCAATCAGATCATCTCTCATTCCTCACAACTCCACTGAACATAGAGATTAAAAAAAATTTTAAAACTTTGGAATTTAAACGAAAAGCTACCAACGTGTCAGCGATTCTCAATCCCTGACAGCCTCCCCCAGCCTCTACCTTGGGGGTTAGAGCAGTTTTTCCTGTTAGTGGAGGGAAAGGGGGTATTTAACCAAATCCTCCCCCCCACCCCCCCACCTCTGGTCAATTTCCCGCAGGATTTTCTGTCAATTTCACCCATTCCATTACCTGGGCTGAAACCTCCTTGGAAATACAGGACCAGCAGCAGGAAGGAGCCCAGGCAGCTCAGGGCTGCTACCCGGAGCAGCCGAACCTTCCTCATCGCTTTCCGCTCCAGGCTGGCCGGGGGGTGGTTGGGGCTGCCAGCCCCGGCTCCTGTCCGCCAGCCCCGGCTCCCGGCTCCCGGCTCCGATACCGCGCTGTCACAATGTAACCCGGCTCAATGTAACAGGTTTCCCCCGGAATCCGCCACTGGCTCAGCCCGGGGAGAGGCGGACACTCAGCCACTCCTCCTCCCGGCCCTCTCCCACCAGCCTTCCATGGGATGGCCTTATCCCGATGTTAGTGCACAATCACCCTCACACCGGCTGGGTCCAGTTTGGAAGGAGGGCTGGTCGGTGTGAAGTTTGTCCTGTGTGTCCCCCCCACAGCCTCCCCTCCAACACTTTGCTCATTCCGCTACCGTATTGTTTCTGAGAAGCGGGACCCCAGCTATTCAGAAGCCACAGGGGATTGACTTGTTCAGCAGTTGCTGTGTTGCCAATATCTCTCTCTTCCCCTCTCGAAGTTGCTAACACTTGCTCTGTGCCCAGTGACACAGTGGTTAGCACTGCTGCCTCACAGTGCCAGGAACCCGGGTTTGATTTCCGGCTTGGGTCACTGTCTGTGCCCAGTTTGCACATTCTCCCCATGTCTGCGTGGGTTTCCTCCCACAGTCTGAAAGACGTGCTGGTTAGGGTGCATTGTCCGTGCTAAATTCTCCCTCAGTGTACCCAAACAGGCACCAGAGTGTGGCAACGAGGGGATTTTCACAGTGACTTTATTGCGGTGTTAATGTAAACATACTTGTGACATTAAAAACAAACTTTAAAAGTTTCATTGGAAGGGCAAACCCAGGGCAGAAAGAGGCCATTTGACCCATCAGGTCTGTACTAGTTCCATGTCAGGGAATTCATATAGCACCTTTCACATCCTCAAAGTTTCCCAAGTGCTTTGTATGTCTGGATCGTTTTATCAACTGAACATACTGGCTACAAAATAATTAAACGGTTCTTTGCCAATTCCAGCACTCAGAAGGAGGCTAGGGGGCTGGTACAGTTTGGATAGTCTGAGGGGTCTCAGCTCATGATGTGGATATGCCGGCGTTGGACTGGGGTAAACACAGTAAAAAGTCTGACAACACCAGGTTTAAGTCCAACCAATTTATTTGATAGTAAACTCACTAGCTAGACAGGTGGGTAGTGCTTGAATTTTGCATTTGACCCCCAAAGCCAGGCATTCGATGAACATTTTATCTAAACTTTAGCATCCCTGATAAGCCCATAACTTCAAACCCGAGAAGGACAAGAGTAGCAGGTACCTGGAAACCCCACCACCTAGAGATTCCCCTCCAAGCCACACACCATCCTGACTTGGAAATATATCGCCGTTTCTTCACTATTGCTGGGTCAAAATCCTGAAACTCCCTCCCTAACAGCCCTGTGGGTGTACCTACACCACATGGACTGCAGTGGTTCAAGAAGGCACCACCTGTTCCTGGGCAATTAGGGATGGGCAGTAAAATTGCTGGCCTAGGCAGCAACACCCATATCCTGAAACACAATGCTGCACTCTCGCAGGAACTGTGCAGGAACTGACACGCTCATGTCAAAATTTGCAGATGACACTAAGCTGAGTAGCAGAGCGAAGTGTGCAGAGGATGTTGAAATTCTGCAAAGGGATATAGATAGTCTAAGTAAGCGGGCAAAGATCTGGCAGATGGAGTACAATGTTGGTAAATATGAGGTCATCCATTTTGATAGGAATAACAGCAAAATGGACTATTATTTAAATGGTAAAAAATTGCAGCATGCTGCTGTGCAGAGGGACCTGGGTGTCCTTGTGCATGAATTGCAAGGAGTTGGTTTGCAGCAGGTAACTAAAAAGGCAAATGGAATTTTGTCCTTCATTGCTAAAGGGATGGAGTTTAAAAACAGCGAGGTTATGTTGCAGCTGTATAAGGTGCTGGTGAGGCCACACCTGGAGTACTGTGTACAGTTTTCGTCTCCTTACTTGAGAAAGGATACTTAGAGGGGAGTATTCTCCCCTTTAACCCTCTCTGCTTCTGTCTTCCCTCTCTAACCTTCTCTATGTCTGGAGGGGGTGCAGAGGAGATTCACTAGGCTGATTCTGGAGTTGAGAGGGTTGGTTTATGAGGAGAGACTGAGTGGACTGGAGCTATACTCATTGGAATTCAGAAGAATGAGGGGAGATCTTATAGAAACATATAAGATTATGAAGGGAATAGATAAGATAGAAGCAGGGAGGTTGTTTCCACTGGCGGGTGAAACTAGAACTAGGGGGCATAGCCTCAAAATAAGGGGGAGCAGATTTAGGACTGAGTTGAGGAGGAACTTCTTCACACAAAGGGTTGTGAATCTGTGGAATTCCCTGCCCAGTTGAGGCTCCCTCATTGAATGTTTTTAAGGCAAAGATAGATAGATTTTTGAACAGTAAAGGAATTAAGGGTTATGGTGAGTGGGCAGGTAAGTGGAGCTGAGTCCATGAAAAGATCAGCCATGATCTTATTGAATGGCGGAGCAGGCTCGAGGGGCCAGATGGCCGACTCCTGCTCCTAGTTCTTATGTCTCTGGAGTGAGAGTTTATCCCCATAAACATCTCACTTTAAAGGAACAATGCTACTGACAGTGACTGAGTAAAGAATATTTACCCACTCGCACAGACGGTGTGTTTTGAAAATCAAGCTGTGGGTAGAATTCAGTGACAGGTTTATACAACAGTTTCGGGAAGCTAATGACCAGTTTATGATTTGATTTATCGTTTAATGAATTGGTTTAAGTAACTGTATAGAGTGATGGACCTCATTTAACAACCTGACCCAGATACTGAGTGTCAGAGAACACCGTACTGGTAAATAATTAATCAGAGAAGTCAGCTCGACCGAGCTTTACTGACAATCTTTAAACAGCAAAAAAATTCAACTCACACCCACTCCCAAATCATTTATCATCAAACATCTCAGTCCGGGGCCTCACCCGTCCTTATCTCTGTAACCTCCTCCAGACTTACAACAAACAGGGATTCCTCTCTCCTCCAATTCTGGCTTCTTGTGAATCTCCCATTTTAATCACTCTACCATTGGCAACTGTGCCTTCAACTGCCTGAATCCCAAATTCTGGAACTCCCTCTCTAACCCCCTCTAACTCTGCCTTCTCTAACTAACCCTCTCTACCTCTGTCTCTCTCTCTCTGTTCTCCTCTCTTACCCTCTCTACCTCTGCCTTCCCTCTCTAACACCCTCTAACTCTGCCTTCTGTATCTAACCCTAACTCTGTCTCGCCTCTCTTACCCTCTCTACCTTTGCCTTCCCTCTCTAACCCTCTCAATGTCTGCTTTCTCTCTCTAACCCTCTCTAACTCTGTTCTTCCCTCTCACCCCCTCTACCTCTGCCTTCCCTCCCTAACGCCCTCTGGCTCTGTCTTCCCTCTCTAACACTGCCTTCCGTATCTAACCCTCTCTACCTCTGTTTCTCCTCGAAGTCACGTTTAAAAATCTACTTTTATGACTGTGGAAACATAGAATCTGGAAGCAGGAGGCCATTCGGCCCATCATTCATTCTGATCACGGTTGATCATCAAATTCAATATCCTGATTCCCCCCCTCCCCCCCATATCCTTTGATCCCTTTAGTCCAAGAACGATTTTGAATTTCTTCTTGAAATCACACAACGTTTTGATCAAGCTTTTGGTTACCTGTCCTAATTTCCTGTGTCTCGGTGTCTAATCTGTCTGGCAACGCTCCTGAGAAACACTTTTGAAACCCAACCAAGGTTTAAAATAGATTCTCTGGTCATTTACTGTGCGGTTATTTGTGGGATCTTGCTGTGTGTAAATCGGCTGCCACATTTGCTACATTGCAGCAGTGACTACTCTTCAGGGGGACTTTACCGGCTGCGAATGTCTCATGACCATTAGTGATGTTACACAGACACATTCTCCAGTCTCTCTAATAACATGTTGCTGGTTTTTGTTACGCTAACTTACTAACGTCAGCAGTGCACCAACAGTGGAACATTTTAATAGATTTCCACTCAGTCTGACCACAAGCATCAGGCTCGAAATCAACTTTGACAAGCTAATCCAGGAAGTGATGTTCATTTCCCATCCTGTTACACACATCAAACTTCAGTTCGATCATGGGGTGGGGGTTTAAACATCCATGTTTTAATTCAGAATTTACTTCAATTAAGATTGAACATAGAACATAGAACACTACAGCACAAACAGGCCCTTCGGCCCACGAGTTGCGCCGATCACATCAACACCTACAACCTACAGACCTATCTATAACCCTCAATCTCATTAAACCCCATATACTCATCCAGAAGTCTTTTAAAAGACCCCAGCGAGTTCGCCTCAACCACCACTGACGGCAGCCGATTCCATTCACTCACCACCCTCTGAGTGAAAAACTTACCCCTAACATCACTTCTGTACTTTCCTTCCCGCACCTTAAATCTGTGTCCTCTCGTAGCGACCATTTCAGCCCGGGGAAATAGCCTCTGAGAATCCACCCTATCTATTCCTCTCAACATTTTATAAACCTCTATCAGGTCGCCTCTCAACCTTCTTCTCTCCAGGGAAAAGAGACCCAGCTCCCTCAACCTAACTTCATAAGGCATGCCTCCCAGTCCAGGCAACATCCTTGTAAATCTCCTCTGTACCCTCTCAATAGCTTCTACATCTTTCCTATAGTGAGGCGACCAGAACTGCGCACAGTACTCCAAATGAGGCCTGACCAGGGTCTTATAAAGTTGCAGCATTACCTCCCGACTCCTAAACTCAATCCCTCGATTAATGAAGGCCAGTACACCATACGCCTTCTTGACCACCTCTTCCACCTGCGAGGCCGATTTAAGAGTCCTGTGGACCCGGACCCCAAGATCCTTCTGCTCTTCAACACTACTAAGACTCCTGCCCTTGATAGTGTACTCGTTCATCCCGTTGGTTCTGCCAAAATGGACGACTACACATTTATCCGCGTTGAAGTCCATCTGCCACTTCTCCGCCCAGTCCTGCATCCTATTTATGTCCTGCTGCAACTTTTGACATCCTTCCAGACCATCCACAACACCACCGACCTTAGTGTCATCAGCGAACTTACTTACCCATCCCTCCACTTCCTCATCCAGGTCATTTATGAAAATGACAAACAACAAGGGTCCCAGAACAGATCCTTGAGGCACTCCGCTGGTGACTGACCTCCATTCTGAAAAAGCCCCATCCACAACCACTCTCTGTCTTCTGCAGGCAAGCCAGTTCTGAATCCACAAGGCCAAAGGCCCTTGGATCCCATGCCCTCTCACCTTCTCAAGAAGTCTTGCATGGGGGACCTTATCAAACGCCTTGCTGAAGTCCATGTACACTACGTCCACGGCACTTCCTTCGTCAATATGTTCAGTCACATTATCGAAGAACTCAACTAGGCTTGTAAGGCACGATCTGCCCTTGACAAATCCATGCTGACTATTCCTGATCATGTCAAACCTCTCCAAATGTTCGTAAATCTTGTCCCTCAGAAGCCTCTCCATCAGCTTACCAACCACTGAGGTCAGACTCACCGGTCGGTAATTTCCCGGGCTATCTCTGTTCCCTTTCTTGAAAATAGGAACTACATCCGCAATCCTCCAATCCTCCGGAACCTCTCCCGTCTCCATTGACGACGCAAAGATCATCGCCAGGGGCTCTGCAATCTCTTCCCTCGCCTCCCACAGTATCCTGGGGTACATCCCATCTGGTCCAGGCGACTTATCTACCTTGATAGAATTCAAAAGTTCCAACACATCCTCCTCCTTAATATTCACGTACTCAATCTTTTCCATCTGCCGCAAATCCATAACAAAATCGCCCAGATCAGCTTCCACTGTGAATACTGAGGCGAAGTACTCGTTAAGCACCTCTGCCATTTCTTCTGGTTCCACACAAACCTTTCCCCCCTCACCTTTTATAGGTCCTATCCCTTCTCTTCTTATCCTTTTACCTTTCACATATTTATAGAAGGCCTTGGGATTCTCCTTAATCTTACCCGCCAAGGTCTTCTCATGACCCCTTCTGGCTCTCCTAATTTCCCTTTTAAGTTCCTTCCTACAGTCCTTATACTCCTCAAGATCCTTAACCTCTCCTAATTCCCTGAACCTCTTATACACCTTCCCTTTCCTCCTGACTAGGTTCAACACAGCCTTTGTGCACCACGGTTCCCGCGACCTACCAAAACCCCCTTGTCTCATCGGAACGTTGTCATTCAGAGCTCCAGACACACATTCCTTGAATATCTGCCACCTTCCTTCGGTACTTTTCCCTAAGAACGCCTCCTTCTAGTTTATTTGTCCAAGTAACTTCCTGACTTCTTCGTATCTCCCCTTACCCCAGACAAACACCTTCCTAGCCTGCCTGATCCTATCTCGTTCCAATGCAATTGTGAAGGAGATAGAATTATGATCACCATTCCCAAGATGCTCTCCTACCGAGAGATCCATCACCTGCCCTGGTTCATTCGCCAGTACCAGGTCAAGTACAGCCTCTCCCCTTGTAGGCTTATCCACGTACTGTGTCAGGAAACCTTCCTGAACACACCTAACAAACTCCTCCCCATCCAAACCCCTTACCCTAGGGATATTCCAGTCGATGTTTGGGAAATTGAAGTCTCCCATCACGACAACTCTGTTATTAATACATCTCTCCAGAATCTGTTTCCCTATCTGCACTTCAACTTCCCTGTCACTATTGGGCGGCCTATAGAATACACCCAGCAAAGTTTTCGACCCTTTGCTGTTTGTAACTTCCACCCACAGAGATTCTGTAGACAGTCCCTCCACAACATCCTCTTTCTCTGCAGCCATGACACTGTCCCTGATCAACAGTGCCACTCCACCACCCCTTCTGCCACCCTCCCTGTCCTTCCTGAAGCACCTGAAACCTGGCACCTGAAGTACCCAGTCCTGTCCCCGAGACATCCAAGTCTCCGTAATGGCCACCACATCACAATCCCAAACAGCAATCCACGCCCTAAGCTCATCTACCTTATTCACTACACTCCTTGCATTAAAATATATACACTTCAGCCCCTCAGTCTGGGCATTTCCCTTCTCCACCCCCTGTCTAACCTCCCTCCCATACTGCCTGCGGTCCTCCCCTACCTGGGAGCGAACCTCCTCCGTCCCAGTCTCCCCATCACAGTTCCCTCCCCCCATCCTTTCTAGTTTAAAGTCCCCCTGGTAGCCTTAGCCAGTCTTCCCGCCAAGATATTAGTCCCCCTGGTATTTAAATGCCACCCGTCCTTACTATACAGGTCCCACCTACCCCTAAAGAGGTCCCAGTGATCTAGGAACCGAAATCCCTGCCCTCTACACCAGTCCCTCAGCCACGCATTCACCCTCCACCTCATTTCATTTCTTCCCTCATTCTCCCGTGGCACAGGCAGCAATCCTGAGATTACTACCTTCGCTTTTCTCTTCCTCAGCTGCCTACCCAGTTCCCTATAGTCCCTTTTCACGAGTGCCTCCCTCTTCTTACCTACGTCAGTAGTACCTATATGTACTACAACCTCTGGTTCCTCACCCTCCCCTTTCAGGACACGCCCAGAGACATCCCGGATCCCAGCCCCAGGGAGACAAACCACCATCCGTGACTCCCTTCTACGTCCACAAAAACGCCTGTCCGCCCCCCCTCACTGTGGAGTTGAATAAGTTTCTAATTTACATTTTTTTAAATTTAGCCTAGTGTCACCTGTGACCCAGTGATGCGGACTCTCATCTCCGTGTCAGGGTTATTGTTTCAATTCCTCCCCCCCACCTCAAAGCTAAGACTCCAGTGAAATGCTGAGGAGGTGCTGCATTGTCAGAGATACCACCTTTCAGCTCAGACATTAACCCTGATCTCCTGTCCTCCTTATCAGGCAAGTGTAAAAGATCCCATAGTGACTATTCCGAATAAGAGCAGAAATTTGGCATGTCGGCTACGACTCTCACCAACTTTTACAGATGCCCCATAGAAAGCATTCTTTCTGGTTGTATCACAGCTCGGTCTGGGCTCTTGCTCTGCCCAAGACCGTAAGAAACTACAAAGGGTCATGAATGAAGCCCAGTCCATCACACAAACCAGCCTCCCATCCATTGCCTCGGAAAAGCAGCCGGTATAATTAAGGACCCCACGCACCCCCGACATTCTCTCTTCCACCTTCTTCCATCGGGAAAAAAAATACAAAACTCTGAGGTCACGTACCAACCGACACAAGAACAGCTTCTTCCCTGCTGCTGTCAGACTTTTGAATGGACCTACCTTGCATTAAGTTGATCTTTCTCTACACCCTAGCTGTGACTGTAATACTACATTCTGCACTCGCTCATTTCCTTCCTTATGAACGGTATGCTTTGTCTGTTGAAGTTGTACAAGACATTGGTAAGGCCACACTTGGAATACTGTGCATAGTTCTGGTAACGCTATTATAGAAAGGATATTATTAAACTAGAAACAGTGCAGAAAATATTTACTAGGATGCTACTGGGACTTGATTGTTTGAGCTATGAGAGGTTGGATAGACTGGGACTTTTTTCTCTGGAGCGTAGGAGGCTGAGGGGTGATCTTATAGAGGTCTATAAAATAATGAGGGGCACAGATCAGCTAGATAGTCAATATCTTTTCCCAAAGGTAGGGGAGTCTAAAACTAGAGGGCACAGGTTTAAGGTGAGAGGGGAGAGATACAAAAGGGTCCAGAGAATTTTTTCACACAGAGGGTGGTGAGTGTCTGGAACGAGCTGCCAGAGGTAGTAGTAGAGATGGGTACAATTTTGTCTTTTAAAAAGTGGTTAGACAGTTACATGGGTAAGATGGGTGTAGAGGGATATGGGCCAAATGTGGGCAATTGGGATTAGCTGAGGGGTTTAAAAGAAGTGGTGAGATGGACAAGTTGGGCCGAAGGGCCTGTTTCCATCCTGTAAACCTCTGTAACTCTAGTGTGCAAGAAACAATACTTCTCGCTGTATACGTGTGACTGTAATAAATCAAATGTCAAATCAAATGGCATGAAAAATCAAAGATGGATCTCCTGCGGGGTTCTGGCCAGTATTTATCCCTTAATTATTGTAACAAATACAATTATCGAGTCATTTCCCATTCGCAAAAGAAGCAAGAACGAGAGGGCACAGATTTAGTGATTTGCAAAAGGAGCAAATGTTATAGGAGAAAAATCCTTTCCACCCAGTGAGGGGTTCTGGAATGTTCCGCCTGGAAGTCAGGTGGAGGCAGGTTAATCGGAGAGGACATTGGATGATTATTTGAACAGAAACAGTGTGGGGGGCTAGAATAAAGGAGCAGGAGGAGGCCATTCAGCCCCTCTCTCCCGGCTGTTCTCCCAACTCAACAGCCTGGTCCCGCCTTCCCCCCTTTGATCCCCTTCACCCCAAGAGCGATATTTAGCTGCTTCTTGAAGACACACAGTGTTTTAGCCCCAACTGCTTTCTGTGGAAGTGAATTCCACCGGCTCAGCACTCTCTGGGTGAAGAAATGTCTCCTCACCTCACTTTTAACAAACGGGATTGTTGAGTGAGTGATTTTGAATTTCTGAGACCAGTTGAAAAGTAAAACATGTTAAGAATGACAAAAGACCGATTGTATAAAGTTTACATGTCACAGTATCTTCTTTATTTTAACCATTTCACTGATACAGTACTTTCCACAGCCTTCTGGGAATTCCAAAGTTCCGGAATTTCTCTCGGGATCGCAGAGAACTGAAAAGTAAGAGACAGGATGGAGTTTAGTCAGGGTGGCCTTGTCTCTGAACAGCCCCACACCTCTCAGAGTGGGTGGACAGGTGTACAATACCATCGGAGAGGTTAATAGTTAAATATTGTGCGATGTTACAGCTGTACCGAGCTCTGCTTAGAGCTGCAGTAACACAGTGGGTAGGTTACTGGACCAATCATCCTGAAAGCGATCTGGGAACGTGGGTTCCAATCTCACCACAGCAGCTGGGAGAGAAGTAACTTCGATGAATGAAATAAAGCTGGAATAAAAAGCCAGTCTCAGTCATGGTAATCATAAACAGGGATCATCGTAAGAACCCAGCTGGTTCACTGATGTCCTTTCGGGAAGGAAATCCGCTGTCCTTACCCGGTCTGGCCTACATGGGACTCCAGAGCCACAGCCAATGTAGATGAATCTAAACTGTGCTCTGAGATGAGACAGTAGGTTTTTGTCTCGTACTCACCTCCTTCCAGAGGATATTAAGGGTTGGACTTTGCCAACGACACTCAGACTCTGTGAATGAATAAAATATTAAGAGACCATACCTGGGCCCGGGCGAAGGTGACCATTAACAGGTACCAGGAAGATGCAATCAAACTTAAACTCACCGGAGCAGCCGGAGGGAACCCACGCAGACACGGGGAGAACATGCAGGCTCCACTCAGACAGTGACCCAAGCCGGGGATCGTACCCAGGTCCCTGTCGCGACGCTAACCACTGTGTCAGCGTGCTACCTTTGATGCCTGATGTTAATGTGGACCAGGATGAATCATCAACATCCAAGGCTGATTTTTAACTTAATTTGTCAAGTTTTATTTTATGTTACATAAAATTCACAGTTTATTGGCTCCAGCCCTTTCAGAAAGAAAGGGGGAACAACCAGAACTTCTTCAGCTGACAATGACGCCTGCCACCAGTAACTGGGTTTAGCTTCGGAGAGGAGAGACTGGCTTTGGAACTGGAGGCAGATTCACCAGGATGACACCAGGGCTGAACGGGTGAAATGTTAGAACTGGACCCAGTCTGATTATAACCATTGCTGACGTGTAGACCACAGTTTGACTGAGGATTCAACAATACCGGAAGAAGTTATGGAAGATACAGCAGAGGTTGTGTTACATTCAGATTATAGAGTCAGTAGCAGTCCAGAGAAGGTTCATTAGTTCGATCTCGGGTACGGAGGGATTTTCTTATGAGGGGGAAGTTGAGTAGATTGGGCCTGTCCTCGTTGGAGTTGAGAAGAGTGAGAGGCGACCTTACTGAGATATATCAGATTCTCGGGTGGGGCAGTGGCAGGGTCGATGCTGAGAGGCTGTTTATCCTTGTGGGAGAGTCTGGGGCCAGAGGGCAGAATCTCACAGTGGAGGGGGGGGGTTAGGGTTAGGGTTGGGGGTGTCACCCATTTCAGACAGAGATGAGGAGGATTTTTTTCGCTCAGAGGGTAATGAATCTGTGGAATTCTTTACCACAGAGGGCTTTAGAGGTTGGGTCATCTTTACTCAGAGGGTAGTAAGGGTGTGGAATGCCCTGCCTGCAGCAGTTGTGGACTCGCCAACTTTAAGGGCGTTCAAATGGTCAGTGGAAAGGCATATGGATAACACTGGAATAGTTTAGGTTAGAGGGTCATTAGATTGGTTTCACTGGTCGGTGCAACATCGAGGGCCGAAGGGCCTGTACTGTGCTGGAATGTTCTATGTTCTAAGTGTGTTCAAGGCTGAGATAGACAGAGTTTAAACAGTTAGGAAATCGAGGGTTATGGGGATAAGGCAGGAAAGTGGGGTTGAGGATTATCACATCAAATCAGTCATGAGCCCATTGAATGTTGGAACAGACTCGATGGGCCGAATGGCCTACTTCTGCTCCTTCATCTTGTGGTCTTACGGCTACGGTTAATTAAAAAGGGAATATTGTCAATATTTCTATATTTGAAAAGGCAGATCAAACAAGTTAAGGAAAGTGTAGATGAGTTGAAAAAATCTCGGTGGTCGGGGAGAAAATGGAATCTTTGTACAACGATGAGATATAAAAATATCAAGGAACTGAAAATAAAATAACGAGCAGTGAGTGCTGAATCCAGATGAGAAAATCCTGCTTGATCAATCTTAATGAATTCATTGAAACAATAACAAAGAGGGTAGACATGGGTAATGTAGTCGATGTAATGTATTTGGATTTTCAATAGGTCTTTGAGAGACACCATATTGTAGGTCAGTACATGTGGAGTTAGTGGACAAGTATCAGAATGGATAGCAAGGTGGACACAGAATTGAGGATTGTGGTTAATAAAAAGACAGGTTGAAAGGTAGAGGACAGGGGGAGAGGTGGAGAAGTTTAGGGAGGGAATTGTAAAGTTTAGAGCCCAGGGCACTGAAGACAAGGTCACCAATGATGGAATCATTAAAATTGCGCTTGTGCAAGAGATTTTGGAGAGTGGAAGAGATTTGAGAGCGAGGGAGGGAGCCAGGCAGGAGAGAGATTTAAATGGGCTGAACTTCCAACCAGACCTTCTTTGGGTCAGTTTGCTATTTCTCGGGAATGCAGATAGAATCCAGGATTGGGGTGAAGGTCTTCCTCTCGATCAGCCTGGGGCTGTGCTTAACAAACGGGATCTTGTAGTTTGGGAACCGTTCCTTCAGCAGCCTCTCCTCCAGGGGCGTAGGTACAGGCATCTTCGGTGGAGCGTATGTCTCCCTCACAATGAAAAACATGCTGGGGAAATAAATAGACTTCATCAGCCTCCAGTGTAATCAGAGATCCCTCCCCTCATCCCACTTCCAACTCCCTCACTCTCCGCACCCACTCCCTTGCTCTCCCCTCGCTCCGTCCCTCACTTTCCCCTCCCTCTCTCTTGTTCTCCCCTTGCTCTCCCCTCCCTCGCTCTCCCTTCCCCCTCCCTCATTCTCCCCTGCCCCTCCCCTCGCTCCCTCCCTTTCTCTCCCCTCCCTCACTCTCCCTCACCACCTCCCTTGCCCCCTCCCCACTCTCCCCTCACTCCCTCCCTCACTCTCCCCTCGCCCCCTCCCTCACTCTCCCCTCGCCCCCTCCCTCACTCTCCCCTCGCTCCCTCCCTCACTCTCCCCTTGCCCCCCTCCCTCACTCTCCCCTTGCCCCCCTCCCTCACTCTCCCCTCGCCCCCTCCCTCACTCTCCCCTCGCTCCCTCCCTCACTCTCCCCTCGCCCCCTCCCTCACTCTCCCCCTCGCTCCCTCCCTCACTCTTCCCTCGCCCCCTCCCCACTCTCCCCTCGCCCCCTCCCTCACTCTCCCCTTGCCCCCCTCCCTCACTCTCCCCTCGCTCCCTCCCTCACTCTCCCCTCGCCCCCTCCCTCACTCTCCCCTCGCTCCCTCCCTCTCTCCCCTCGCTTCCTCCCTCACTCTCCCCTCGCTCCCTCCCTCACTCTTCCTCGCCCCCTCCCCACTCTCCCCTCGCCCCCTCCCTCACTCTCCCTTTGCCCCCCTCCCTCACTCTCCCCTCGCTCCCTCCCTCACTCTCCCCTCGCCCCCTCCCTCACTCTCCCCGCGCTCCCTCCCTCACTCTCCCCTCGCTTCCTCCCTCACTCTCCCCTCGCTCCCTCCCTGACTCTCCCCTCTCTCCCTCCCTCACTCTCCCCTCGCTCCCTCCCTCACTCTCCCTCGCTCCCTCCCTCATTCTCCCCTCGCTCCCTCCCTCACTCTCCCCTCGCCCCCTCCCTCACTCTCCCTGCGCTCCCTCCCTCACTCTCCCCTCGCTTCCTCCCTCACTCTCCCCTCGCTCCCTCCCTGACTCTCCCCTCTCTCCCTCCCTCACTCTCCCCTCGCTCCCTCCCTCACTCTCCCCTCTCTCCCTCCCTCATTCTCCCCTCGCTCCCTCCCTCACTCTCCCCTCGCTCCCTCCCTCACTCTCCCCTCGCCCCCTCCCTCACTCTCCCCTCACCCTATTTCTCCTCCCCCCCACTCCCCGTGGGTAACCTTCTCCTGTGAGGAGTGGACAGCTGACCGGTTGCGGGGATCCACAGGCCGGATGGGCCTGGCTGGGAGCGGTGGAATTCCCAGTGGTTTGATGTCCAGTTCTCCCGGTGATGTTTCCAGTGACTCTTTGATTGCTGGTGGGAATATCAGTGGCTTTGGGCACAGGGTCTTTCCACGCAGGCGGCTGGAGTGCGGCCGTGGACTGGTCTGGACATCCTGCTGTGACACCGGACACCCGTGACCTTTAACGGCTGGAAACAAAGGGTCAGGGGTCAGGCACGGGGCTGCCTCAATACTCAAACTCAACAACAACCTGCATTTTTATTGCGCCTTTCACAAGGCGTTTCACAGGAACAACATCAAACAAAATGTCACTGAAAGGTATAAACTCTGAGGGATTAACAGATTGACAGTGTAAGGTTATTGGGGGAATCTAAAACCAGGGCACAGTCTCAAATAAACAGCCACACACCTTCAATAGGTATCCCAGCCAGGTGGGCGATGGTTCAGTAGGGGAGCACTTCGGGAACAGTGACCACAATTCAGTAAGCTGTACCGATGGATAAAGATAAGTGTAGTTCCCAAGTAAAGGTGCTAAACTAGGAGAAGGCTAATTACAGCAACATTAGGCAGGAACTGAAGAGTGTAGATTGGGGGCAGATGTTTGCGGGCAAGTCAACATCTGGCACGTGGGAGGCTTTCAAGCGTAAGTTGATAAGGACTCAGGACCGGCACATTCCTGTAAGGATGAAGGATAATTATGGCAAGTTTTGAGAACCTTGAATAACGAGAGATATTGTGAGCCTAATAAAAAGAGAAAAGGAGACATTTATCAAAGCTGAGAGCACACAAAGCAAGTGTGGAATACAAGGAAAGTAGAAAGAAACTTAAGCAAGGAGTAAGAAGGGCTAAAAGGGGTCATGAAAAAGCATTGGCCAGCAAGAATAAGGAAAATCCCACGGCTTTTTATACATATATAAAGAGCAAGAGGGTAGTCAGGCAGAGGATTGGCCCACTCAAGGACAAGGAAGGGAATCTATGCATAGTGCCAGAGGAAATAGGCGAGGTGTTAAATGAGAACTTTGCATCAGTATTCACCAAAGAGAAGGACTTGGTGGATGATGAGGCTGGGAAAGGACGTGTTGATAGTTTGAATCATGTTGAGATCAAAAAGGAGGAGATATTGGGCAGAAAAGTCCCCAGAGCCTGATGGGCTTTAACCCACAATACTGAAGCAAGGCAAGGGAGGAAATTGCTGAGGCCTTGAGAGAAATCTTTGTATCCTCACTGGCTACAGAGGAGGTCATGATGTGTCGAAGGAGATGTCCTTCCTGACGAAGGGGCAGCACTCCGAAAGCTAGTGGCATTTGCTACCAAATAAACCTGTTGGACTTTAACCTGGTGTTGTGAGACTTCTTACAGGGGAGGTCCCAGAGGATTGGCAAATAGCCAATGTTGTTCCTTCGTTTAAGAAGGGTAGCAAGACTAATCCAGGTAATTACAGGCCAGTGAGCCTTACATCAGCGGTAGGGAAATTATTGGAGATGATTCTTCGAGACAGAATTTATTCCCACTTGGAGTGGACGTATTAGTGAGAGGCAACATGGTTTTGTGAAGGGACGTTGTGTCTCACAAACTTGATTGAGCTTTTTGAGGAAGTGATGAAGATGATCAATGAGGGTAGGGCAGTGGATGTTGTCTACATGGACTTCAGTAAGGCCTTTGACAAGGTCCCTCACAGCAGACTGGTGCAGAAGGTGAAGTAGCATGGGATCAGAGGTGAGCTGGCAGGGTGGATACAAAACTGGCTCGCTCAAAGAACAATAAGAAGTCTCACGGCACCAGGTTAAAGTCCAACAGGTTTATTTGGCAGTATGAGATTTCGGAGCCTCAAGCTTCTCCTTCAGGTGAGTGAGGACTTGTGTTCACAAACAGGTTGGAATGTGAATCTTTACGGGTAATCAAGTCTTAAAGGTACAGACAATGTGAGTGGAGAGAGGGTTAAGCACAGGTTAAAGAGATGTGTATTGTCTCCAGACAGGACAGTTAGTGGGTTTTGCAAACCCAGGCAAGTCATGGGGGTTACAGATAGTGTGACATGGACCCAAAATCCCTGTTGAGACCGTCCTCATGTGTGCGGAACTTGGCTATCAGTCTCTGTTCAGTGACTCTGCGCTGTCGTGTGTCGTGAAGGCCAGTTGTTCAATCACCAGGTAGGAGTGTTCCCTTCCTGTTGGCAAACACTTCAGTGGTCACGGGTATTCAGCCTCTGATCTTCGGGTAAGCGTTCTCCAAGGCGGCCTTCACGACACACAACAACGCAGAGTCGCTGAACAGAAACTGATAGCAAAGTTCCGCGCATGAGGACGGCCTCAACCGGGATCTTGGGTTCATGTCACACTACCTGTAACCCCCATGACTTGCCTGGGTTTGCAAAATCTCACTAACTGTCCTGTCTGGAGACAATACACATCTCTTTAACCTGTGCTTAACCCTCTCTCCACTCACTTGTCTGTACCTGTAAAGACTTGATTACCTGTAAAGACTCACATTCCAACCATTATTTTGTAAATTGAGTTTGTGTCTATATATGTAAACAGAACTCCCACTTACCTGAAGAAGAAGCTTGAGGCTCCAAAAGCTCGTACTACCAAATAAACCTGTTGGACTTTAACCTGGTGTTGTGAGACTTCTTACTGTGTTTACCCCAGTCCAACACCGGCATCTCCACATCATTGGTCAAAGAAGACAGAGGGTAGCAGTGGAAGGGTGTGTTTCTGAATGGAGGGCTGTGATAAGTGGCGTTCCTCAGGGATCAGTGCTGGGACCTTTGCTGTTTGTAATATATAGAAATGATTTGGAGGAAAATGTAACTGGATTGATTAGTAAGTTTGTGGACGACACAAAGGTTGGTGGATTTGCGGATAGTGATGAGGACCATCAGAGGGTACAGCAGGATATAGATCAGTTGGACATTGGGCGGAGAGATGGCGAATGGAGTTTAATCCGGATAAATGTGAGGTAATGCATTTTGGAAAGTCTAATACAGATAGGAAATATACAGTAAATGACAGAACCCTTAGGAGTATTGATAGGCAGAGGGATCTGGGTGTACAGGTACACAGGTCACTGAAAGTGGCCATGCAGGTGGAGAAGGTAGTCAAGAAGGCATACGGCATGCTTGCCTTCATCGGCCGGGATATTGAGTTTAAAAATTGGCAAGTCATGTTGCAGCTTTATTGAACCTTAGTCAGGCCGCACTTGGAATATAGTGTTCAATTCTGGTCGCCACACTACCAGAAGCATGTGGAGGCTTTGGAGAGGGTACAGAAAAGATTTACCAGGATGTTGCCTGGTATGGAGGGCATTAGCTATGAGGAGAGGTTGGAGAAACTTGGTTTGTTCTCACTGGAACAACGGAGGTTAAAGGGTGACCTGATAGAAGTCTACGGATACAGTAGTGACTTTTAAGGAGTATCTTAACAACTACGTGAATAGGATGGGAATAGAGGGATGTGGTCCCCAGAAGGGTAGGGGGTTTTAGTTAAGTTGGGCAGCATGGTCGGTGCAGGCTTGGAGGGCCCAAGGGCCTGTTCCTGTGCTGTAATTTTCTTTATTCTTTGTTCTTTGTTGACATTTCCCTGAGGGCTGGTATTATGTAATTATGACTGCTTGGCTGAGTTTCAAAACATACAATGAATTTCAGAGAGGGTTCTAAGTTCACAGCTTGATTGGCAGTTTGAAGAGACAATTAAAGGAAGAAGGATGTCCTTGCTATTGCGGGAGTGTAGCGAATGTTTATCAGGCTGATTCTTGGGGTGGCAGGTCTGTCATATGAGGAGAGACTAAGATGGTTAGGAATCTCACAGAAACTTACAAAATTCTAATAGGACTGCTCTGGGTAAATGCAGGAAGGATGTTCCCAGTGGTGGGGGAGCCCAGAACCAGGGGTCACAATCTGAGAATACAGGGTAAACCGTTTAGGACGGAGATGAGGAGACATTTCTTCACTCAAAGTTTGGTGAACTTGTGGAACTCATTACCACAGGAAGTAGTTGATGCCAAAACATTGGAGCAGTTAGATATGGAACTCAGGGTGAAGGGGATCAAAGGATATGGGGGAGGTGGGATCAGGCTGTTGAGTTGGATGATCAGCCATGATCTAATGAATGGAGATGCAAGCTCAAAGAATGGCCTCTGCCTTCTCCTTGTTTCTATGTTTCTTTAGACAAGAGAACACTCACACCTGACCTGATAGAGGTATTTGAAATGGTGAAGGCGTTCGGCAGGGTAGATATGGAGGAAATGTTTCCACTTGCGGATGAATCCAAAATAGGGACCAGAAACTGGAGACACTTCTTCAAAAATTCAACTGGGGATTAAGGAGACATTTCTTTCCGAATACACAGAGTGTGAAACTTGTCAACACAGGAAGTAATTGGGGGAAATAGATCAGAGAGTCTCCAAATGAGACGAGTAGAAAAGGGAATAGAAAAATATTGCTGAAAAGAGACATGTTGCTGAAGTTTTTCATCTTGCACTCATCAGAACAAAGACAAAGACCAAATGTCAAACAATCACAATTTATACAACAGGAGAGAATCGTGCTAAGTCAACCTGCATTTAATTTTCACTGGGTTTCTTGCTCCCAACAGTGACCCGTGCAAGATTAATTATAACTCCAATGCAACCCTGTAGTTGTTGGCAATCCGAGGGTCACAGAGTGAGGATCATTCTTCTCACATGGATAAGACAGAGGATGGAAAGTATCAAAAAACAGTTTAAAAAGCAGAGTTTGTGTTTGATTTCAAAACACTGTGTGGAGTGAAGAGTGTGTATGTGCACAGGAGTGAGAGACAAAGCAAGAGAGAGACAGAGAGACAGAATGAGGGAGAGAGAAACAGAGAGAGAGAGAAAGAGAAAGACAGAGAGACAGAATGAGAGAGAGAGAAACAGAGAGAGAGAAAGACAGAGAGACAGAATGAGAGAGAGAGAGAGAAAGAGAAAGACAGAGAGACAGAATGAGACAGAGAGAGAGAGACAGACAGACAGAATGAGACAGAGAGAGAGAAAGAGAGACAGAGAGAGACAGAGAGAGAGAGACAGACAGAGTGGGGGAGAGACAGAGTGGGGGAGAGACAGAGAGAGAGGAAGTGGCTCCTTACCCTGGAGTGCAGCTTGTGGATGGTTACAGTTCTCATGTCTTGGGAGGCTGCGCTGCTTCTTGATGCGTTGGATTTCCTGCAGTTGGCGGCGTTTCTCATTCATTGATTGGCGTTTCAGCCTCTCTGCCTTCTGTGCCTCCCTCCTAGTGACACAAACACAATTCTCACTCTGTGCAAACACTGACACTGTCTCTCCACAAAGTTACTTCCCAGCCTCTCCTTCCATTTTCATTTATTAACATTCTGTGTCCCCGGCTCCCCTCTCTGTCCCTTTCATTCTTCCCCTTATCTTGTTCTTTCCCCATTGCCCCCCCCCCACTGCTCCCCCCCCCAGTCCTCCCCCCACACTCCTCCCCCCCACTCCTCCCCCCACTCCTCCCCCCCACTCCTCCCCCCACTCCTCCCCCCACTCCTCCCCCCACTCCTCCCCCCACACTGCCCCCCCACTCCTCCCCCCACACTGCCCCCCCACTCCTCCCCCCACTCCTCCCCCCCACACTGCCCCCCCCACTCGTCCCCCCCACTCGTCCCCCCCACTCCTCCCCCCACACTGCCCCCCCCACTCGTCCCCCCCACTCGTCCCCCCCACTCCTCCCCCCCACTCCTCCCCCCAACTCGTCCCCCCCACTCGTCCCCCCACACTCCTCCCCCCACACTCCTCCCCCCACTCCTCCCCCCACACTGCTCCCCCCCACCTCCCCACACTGCTCCCCCACACTCCCCCCAAACCCCCTAAATTGCTCCCACCCACCGCCCCCACACTGCTCCCCCCACACTGCCTTCCACACTGTTCCCCCCACCTCCCCACACTGCTCCCCCCACACTGCCTTCCACACTGTTCCCCCCACCTCCCCACACTGCTCCCCTCACACTCCCCCCAATACTGCCCCCCCCCACACTCCTGCCCCCCACACTGCTCCTCCCCCCCACCCACCCACCCAACATTTCTCCATGTGTTGAGTGTTTCATTCTCACAGCTCTCAGGGTCAGGAGGTCTCAGAGTCCAGCCCCACTCCCATGGCTGTGGGTTAACTCTGTTTGCTGCAGGGCAGAGGGAGCGCTGCAGGACAGAGGGAGCGCTGCAGGACAGAGGGAGTGCTGCAGTGCAGAGGGAGTGCTGCAGTGCAGAGGGAGTGCTGCAGTGCAGAGGGAGTGCTGCAGTGCAGAGGGAGCGCTGCAGGGCAGAGGGAGCGCTGCAGGACAGAGGGAGTGCTGCAGTGCAGAGGGAGTGCTGCAGTGCAGAGGGAGTGCTGCAGTGCAGAGGGAGTGCTGCAGGACAGAGGGAGTGCTGCAGTGCAGAGGGAGTGCTGCAGTGCAGAGGGAGTGCTGCAGGGCAGAGGGAGTGCTGCAGTGCAGAGGGAGTGCTGCAGTGCAGAGGGAGCGCTGCAGTGCAGAGGGAGTGCTGCAGGACAGAGGGAGTGCTGCAGGACAGAGGGAGTGCTGCACTGCAGAGGGAGCGCTGCAGTGCAGAGGGAGCGCTGCAGTGCAGAGGGAGTGCTGCAGGACAGAGGGAGTGCTGCAGTGCAGAGGGAGAGCTGCAGGACAGAGGGAGTGCTGCAGTGCAGAGGGAGAGCTGCAGGACAGAGGGAGTGCTGCAGTGCAGAGGGAGTGCTGCAGTGCAGAGGGAGAGCTGCAGGACAGAGGGAGTGCTGCAGTGCAGAGGGAGTGCTGCAGGACAGAGGGAGTGCTGCAGGACAGAGGGAGTGCTGCAGGGCAGAGGGAGCGCTGCAGTGCAGAGGGAGTGCTGCAGGACAGAGGGAGCGCTGCAGGACAGAGGGAGAGCTGCAGGACAGAGGGAGAGCTGCAGGACAGAGGGAGCGCTGCAGGGCAGAGGGAGCGCTGCAGGACAGAGGGAGTGCTGCAGGACAGAGGGAGCGCTGCAGTGCAGAGGGAGCGCTGCAGTGCAGAGGGAGCGCTGCAGTGCAGAGGGAGTGCTGCAGGACAGAGGGAGTGCTGCAGTGCAGAGGGAGTGCTGCAGTGCAGAGGGAGCGCTGCAGTGCAGAGGGAGCGCTGCAGGACAGAGGGAGTGCTGCAGTGCAGAGGGAGTGCTGCAGGACAGAGGGAGAGCTGCAGGACAGAGGGAGCGCTGCAGGACAGAGGGAGTGCTGCAGTGCAGAGGGAGCGCTGCAGTGCAGAGGGAGTGCTGCAGGACAGAGGGAGAGCTGCAGGACAGAGGGAGAGCTGCAGGACAGAGGGAGCGCTGCAGTGCAGAGGGAGCGCTGCAGTGCAGAGGGAGTGCTGCAGGACAGAGGGAGAGCTGCAGTGCAGAGGGAGCGCTGCAGTGCAGAGGGAGTGCTGCAGGGCAGAGGGAGTGCTGCAGTGCAGAGGGAGTGCTGCAGGGCAGAGGGAGTGCTGCAGGACAGAGGGAGAGCTGCAGGACAGAGGGAGCGCTGCAGTGCAGAGGGAGTGCTGCAGGGCAGAGGGAGTGCTGCAGGACAGAGGGAGAGCTGCAGGACAGAGGGAGCGCTGCAGTGCAGAGGGAGCGCTGCAGTGCAGAGGGAGTGCTGCAGGACAGAGGGAGCGCTGCAGTGCAGAGGGAGCGCTGCAGGACAGAGGGAGTGCCGTCTGCCAGGTCTGAGAACCTCTCACCAAAGTGCAGGGGCAGGAACTCTGCTTGGTTTTATAGCGGAGTACCTCTCCACGGCGGGGGGGGTCTATTGACCCACAGACCCTCTGTCACCCCACCCCTCTCAGCCCATGTGGAAAATAGTTACCAAGAGAGAAAATGCTGTAAAATCTCAGCAGGTCTGGAAATATCTGTAAGGAGAGAAAAGTGCTGATGTTTCGAGTCCAGCTGACCCTTTGTCAAAGTGGTTATCTCTATAGTTACCTCTGTAACTCCAGGCTGATCCAGTCTGCTATCACTGATCTGTTTGGTAGAAAGAGAAATGTAATCCAAATAACTTGTAGACTCTGTTCACATTTCTCCCTGCACCCTTCCCACCCCCTGTGCCCCATTCCCCGCTCCACCCCCACCCCCTGCCTCCCCCCTCCCCCTCGGTGAAGGGTAGATGCTAACCGACCGGTTTTCCTGGTCAGAGATTTGGGAATGAGGGACACGATCTCAGGATAAACATTCAGAGGAGGGGAGATTTCTCCGCTGAGATTGTTCAGAATTCTCTGGGGCTTGTGGACATTCAGTCGGTGAGTTTATTCACAATATTCAGCCCTCGACCCTGCTCTGCCCATTCCACTCGACCATGGCTGATCTGGTTGTGTTCAGTATATTTCCATTCGATTTTAAGAACATAAGAAATAGGAGCAGGAGTAGGCCATCTGGCCCTTCGAGCCTGCCCCGCCATTCAATAAGATCATGGCTGATCTGTCGTGGCTCAGTTCCACATTCCCGCCCTCTCCCCATAACCCTTAATTCCCCTGTCTATCAGAACCTATCTACCCGCGACTTAAATATATTCAGCGGATTAGCCTCCACCACTTCAACGGGCAGAGAATTCCAGAGATTCACCACCCTTTGAGTGAAGAAGTTCCTCCTCAACTCCGATCTAAACTGCACCCCCTTTATCTTGAGGCTGTGCCCCTTAGTCCTGCTGTCCTTTCTGAGCGGGAAGAATCTCTCCAGCTCTATTTCTCTGTCTCACGCCGCCATGAAAATATTCAGTGGTCCCATTTCAGAGGCAAGTCTCAGTGTCGCACAACCCTCAGAGATAAAATAATTCTCTCCGTCTCCTAAAAGGGCAACCCTAATTTGAAAACCGTCCTCCCCTCCCCTCACTCACCCACAAGACGAAACATCCTTTCCACATCCAATTTGTCAGGAACATTCAGGACTTACGCGCTTCAGTCAAGTCACCCCTCACTCTGCTGAACTCCAGTGGGAACAAAGCCCAGCCTTTCCTCATAAGACAACCCACTCATTCCAGGTGTCAATCCAGTGAGCCGTCTCTGAACCTCCTCCAAGGCATCTACATCCTTCCTTGAATGAGGAGACCAAAACCCAGTTTTCTCGGTGTGCTCCCACCAGTGCCTAACTCACCCAGAACACCCTGACTTTCCACATTCAATTCCTGGTGTAAGAAGTGATTCCGTTCCATTCTCCTCATTTCTCTGCTGCACCTGCAGGATAACATTCTGTGACTCACGCACGGTTGCACCCAGGTCACTCTGCCTCTCCGCGTCCTGCAAACGTCACAACTCACGTTTTTCTCCACCTGCCAGATTTTTGCCCACTCACACAACCGACAAATATCCATCTGCAAACGATTAATGTCCTCTTCACAACATACTTTCCTGTCTATCTTTGAGTCAGCGGCAAATTCAGCTGCCCTTCTCGAAGTCATTGATTTGAGTTGCAAAATGTTTTGGGTCCCAGCGCAGATCCCCGGGGGACATGTCCTGCCAAACAGAAAAGGACCCAGTGATGACATTGTCAGTGTTGTGCCAATCTTCCATCTCTGCCGATATGTTATCTCCCACCCCGCCACCCCCCCACCCACCCCCACCCCCCCACCCCCCACTGCCCCCCCCACCCCACACACACCAGGAGCTTAGGTTTTCCGCAGGAACCTTTGATATGGCAACTTATCCAATCCCTTCTGGAAATCCAATTATGTTATGGCTGGAATTCTCTGGCCGTTTTTAACCAATGGGATTCTCTGGTTCCACTGCACTGAAGGTGCTGACTCTCACCGGGGTACAGAGGTCAGCACTGACCCTCTGACAGTGCGGCACTCCCTCAGCACTGACCCTCTGACAGTGCGGCACTCCCTCAGCACTGACCCTCTGACAGTGCGGCACTCCCTCAGCACTGACCCTCTGACAGTGCGGCACTCCCTCAGCACTGACCCTCTGACAGTGCGGCACTCCCTCAGCACTGACCCTCTGACAGTGCGGCACTCCCTCAGCACTGACCCTCTGACAGTGCGGCACTCCCTCAGCACTGACCCTCTGACAGTGCGGCACTCCCTCAGCACTGACCCTCTGACAGTGCGGCACTCCCTCAGCACTGACCCTCTGACAGTGCGGCACTCCCTCAGCACTGACCCTCTGACAGTGCGGCACTCCCTCAGCACTGACCCTCTGACAGTGCGGCACTCCCTCAGCACTGACCCTCTGACAGTGCGGCGCTCCCTCAGCACTGACCCTCTGACAGTGCGGCGCTCCCTCAGCACTGACCCTCTGACAGTGCGGCACTCCCTCAGCACTGACCCTCTGACAGTGCGGCGCTCCCTCAGCACTGACCCTCTGACAGTGCAGCGCTCCCTCAGCACTGACCCTCTGACAGTGCGGCGCTCCCTCAGCACTGACCCTCTGACAGTGCGGCGCTCCCTCAGCACTGACCCTCTGACAGTGCGGCGCTCCCTCAGCACTGACCCTCTGACAGTGCGGCGCTCCCTCAGCACTGACCCTCTGACAGTGCGGCACTCCCTCAGCACTGACCCTCTGACAGTGCGGCACTCCCTCAGCACTGACCCTCTGACAGTGCGGCGCTCCCTCAGCACTGACCCTCTGACAGTGCGGCGCTCCCTCAGCACTGACCCTCTGACAGTGCGGCACTCCCTCGGCACTGACCCTCTGACAGTGCGGCGCTCCCTCAGCACTGACCCTCTGACAGTGCGGCACTCCCTCAGCACTGACCCTCTGACAGTGCGGCACTCCCTCAGCACTGACCCTCTGACAGTGCGGCACTCCCTCAGGGGGAGAGGGGGAGGGAACGTCATCCTCACAGCCATGGCAGGCACTGAGGTAAAGGGAATGGATTATCAATAACATGGATTCGAAGAGACTGGAATTGCCATGTTATACTGTAAAGAGGCAATAATTATCCACAGTGTTGATTTGCAGCCTGTAATTCAGATTTAATGTGTAACCAACACCTTGCAAAATTAACTCAGCTTGTGGAACCTGTGTTTGATATGGAATGTTAGTGAGTCTGTATTTTCTTTGGGGTTTAGTGACACCTGCTCTCTCACATACCTGGAACCAGCTGCCTCTAGTCTGGGAGCCCCGCCAGGTCTGGCTCAATGGGTGGGGTTCCTTCCACAGAGTGATAGCTCCCTGCATCACGCCCAAGAATTCAGCACCCCATCCAGGCTGGCACTCCGACTAATGTACCAAGGCAGTGCCGCACTGTCAGAGGGTCAGTACTGAGGGAGTGCCGCACTGTCAGAGGGTCAGTGCTGAGGGAGTGCCGCACTGTCAGAGGGTCAGTGCTGAGGGAGTGCCGCACTGTCAGAGGGTCAGTGCTGAGGGAGTGCCGCACTGTCAGAGGGTCAGTGCTGAGGGAGCGCCGCACTGTCAGAGGGTCAGTGCTGAGGGAGTGCCGCACTGTCAGAGGGTCAGTGCTGAGGGAGCGCCGCACTGTCAGAGGGTCAGTGCTGAGGGAGTGCCGCACTGTCAGAGGGTCAGGGCTGAGGGAGTGCCGCACTGTCAGAGGGTCAGTGCTGAGGTAGCGCCGCACTGTCAGAGGGTCAGTGCTGAGGGGGTGCCTCACTGTCAGGGGGTCGGTGCTGAGGGAGCGCCGCACTGTCAGAGGGTCAGTGCTGAGGGAGTGCCGCACTGTCAGAGGGTCAGTGCTGAGGGAGCGCCGCACTGTCAGAGGGTCAGTGCTGAGGGAGTGCCGCACTGTCAGAGGGTCAGGGCTGAGGGAGTGCCGCACTGTCAGAGGGTCAGTGCTGAGGGAGCGCCGCACTGTCAGAGGGTCAGCGCTGAGGGAGTGCCGCACTGTCAGAGGGTCAGTGCTGAGGGAGTGCCGCACTGTCAGAGGGTCAGTGCTGAGGGAGTGCCGCACTGTCAGAGGGTCAGTGCTGAGGGAGTGCCGCACTGTTAAGAGTACTATTTTTTGGATCTCTCAGTTTGATTGGAGAAGGTCCCACAGCCACAGATTGATGGTGGGGTTTGTCCTGAGGCTAATATTTATACAAAGAAAATTCCAGCACAGGAACAGGCCCTTCGGCCCCTCCAAGCCTGCACCGACCACACTGCCCCGACTGAACTAAAACCCCGACCCTCCCGGGGACCATATCCCTCTATTCCCATCCTATTCATGGATTTGTCCAGACACCTCTTAAAGCTCACTATCATATCCGCTCCCACTCCCTCCCCCGGCAGCGAGTTCCAGGTACCCACCCCCCTCTGTGTAAAAAATCTGCTTCGTACATCTCCTTTAAACCTTGCCCCTCGCACCTTAAACCTGTGCCCCCGAGTAACTGACTCTTCCACCCTTAGAGTAGTTAGAGGGAAAATTGGTCCTCTTAGGGACAAAAGTGGGGAGATATGTATTGAGTCGGAGGGAATGGGGGAGCTCCTGAATGAATACTTTGCGTCGGTATTCACGAAGGAGAGGGGTTCGGAATCGTGCGGTCTGTTAGAGGGAGCTGAGGATCAGCTGCAGGAAATATCTATTACGAGGGAGGAAGTGCTAGGGCTTTTAGGTAGCGTAAGGACGGATAAAACTCCAGGGCCTGATGGTATTTATCCCAGGCTGCTTAGGGAGGTGAAAGATGAAATTGCTGGGCCTCTGGCGCAAATCTTTGTCTCTTCTTTGGACACAGGTGAGGTCCCAGAAGACTGGAGGGTAGCAAATGTGGTACCGCTGTTCAAAAAAGGTAGCAGGGATAACCCTGGGAATTATAGGCCGGTGAGTTTGACATCGGTGGTAGGGAAGTTAATGGAAAAAATACTTAGGGGTAGGATGTATGAGCATTTGGAGCGTTGCGGTCTGATTGGGGATACGCAACATGGCTTTGTTAGAGGGAGGTCTTGCCTTACGAATCTGGTGGAATTCTTTGAGGAGGTGACAAAAACGGTTGACGATGGGAGAGCCGTTGATGTCATCTATATGGATTTCAGTAAGGCGTTTGACAAAGTCCCTCATGGTAGGCTGGTAGAAAAGGTTAAGGCGCATGGGATACGAGGTCAGGTAGCTAGGTGGATTGAGAACTGGCTGGGTAATAGGAGACAGAGGGTAGTTGTGGAGGGGACTTTGTCCGGCTGGAGGCCAGTGACCAGTGGTGTGCCGCAGGGCTCAGTACTGGGACCTCTCCTCTTTGTAGTCTACATAAATGACTTGGAAGAGAGCGTAGGTGGTGTGATCAGCAAGTTTGCTGATGACACCAAGATGGCAGGGTTGGCGGGTACCGAAGTGGATTGTGAGGTGATACAACAGGATATAGATAGGTTGGTGCAGTGGGCAGATAGGTGGCAGATGGAATTTAATCCTGACAAATGCGAGGTGATGCATTTTGGAAGGAATAATGTAGAGAGGAGCTATGTGATTAAAGGTAGACAAATTAGGAGTATAGAAACACAGAGGGACCTGGGAGTGCAGGTTCACAAATCCATGAAGGTTGCGACACAAGTGGAGAATGTTGTCAGGAAGGCTTATGGAATGCTAGCCTTCATAGGAAGGGGGATAGAGTTTAAAAGCTGCCGTCTAATGCTTCAGTTGTATAGAACGGTGGTTAGACCGCATTTGGAGTACTGCGTCCAGTTCTGGTCACCTTACTACCAGAAGGACGTGGAGGCTCTGGAAAGGGTGCAGAGGAGGTTTACCAGGATGTTGCCTGGCATGGGGGGACTGGGGTACGAGGAAAGGTTGGAGAAACTGGGACTGTTCTCTTTGGAAAGACGGAGATTGAGGGGGGACATGATAGAGGTATATAAGGTACTGAAGGGAATAGACAGGGTCAATAGTGAGAGACTGCTCCCTAGATTGGTAACAAATACAAGAGGGCATGATTTAAGGGTGAGGGGGGAGAGATATAATTTGGATATGAGAGGAAGGTTCTTTACGCAGAGAGTTGTGGGGGTATGGAACGCGCTACCGAGTAGGGTGGTGGAGGCGGGAACGTTGGACTCGTTTAAGGTTCAGTTAGATAGGCACATGAGTGAAACGAGGATGGAGGGTTATGGTAGGGGTATTAAATAAGGGTTAGAACCTCGGGAGAGACCGGAAAGGCAGGCTTGTGATTTACGTTTTTGTCTTTTCATTCCGCAGGTGGAGGTCCACCTCGTTGTCAAACGAGGGGCATGCACACGGTGGGTCGTGCGTGGGCTACTCTTGGAGGTTCCAGGAGTGGCCTAGTACTTCGTGTCGGTGTGTGTGCTTGATCCTGGACCGGTAGAAGGGCGCCGCAACAGCTTGGTGACTAGCACTGCTAGCTGTGCAGATACATGGATTTGGGCCTGTGTCTGTGGGAGTTTGTGCATTCTCCCTGTGGATGTGTGGGTTTCCTCCGGGCGCTCCGGTTTCCTCCCACACCCCAAAGATGTGCTCTTAGGCTGATTGGTTTTACCAAATTGACACTATTCTCCCCTGGATCTGGCTAAGTCAGGGGTTCTATTCGTAGACACGCAGGGTAGAATAGGTGTAGGGTGATGCGGCGGCGCGGGCTTGTTGGGCCGAAGGGCCTGTTTCCCGTGCTGGGTTGTTCTCTGTTCTTTGGGAAAAGCTTCTGACTATCCACTCTGTCCGCGCCCCTCATAAATCAACCAAATTCAGTTTAAAAAAACCCCCGAACGGTCATAGCACTAAAATGGGATCTTGCTGTGCAAGAACTGGCTGCCAATTTCCTCATTCAGCAGGATGGCTGCATTTCAGATTGTATCCGTTTAATTGTGGGGTCGCCCTTGTCAGACTGGCTTGTGATCGAGGTGTGTGCGTGTGGTCTGTAGACACGTATCAGCCCGGGACGCTGTGGGCAGCTTTAAACAGTTTACTGTCCAGGGTGTTCTGGACACAGTTGCACAGCGACCCCCCCACCCCCACCCCCACCCCGCCCCCCCGGGTGCGCTGGTTACTGTCTGTGTAACGTGCCTCATTGCCACTATATCCTGGTAGGCACTGCCACCTGCTGCCGGGCATTAGCAACTGCTGCAGGGCTCCCTCACCGAGGCCAGGCACCGTCCAGAGGCAGGGGAGTTTCTCCCTCTTTACTCAGAGCCCCTGGTGAGAAGAACAACCTCCCTCTCAATTTGCCAGCAAGATAAGACGGAGCGGCACAGTGGGTTAGCACCGCTGCCTCGCAGAGCCAGGGACCCGGGTTCGATTCCCGGCTCGGGTCACTGTCTGTGCGGAGTCTGCACATTCTCCCCGTGTCTGCGTGGGTTTCCTCCGGGTGCTCCGGTTTCCTCCCACATCCTGAATGACGGGCTGGTTGGGGCGCATCGACCTGAACAGGTGCCAGGGTGCGGCGACCAGGGGAATTTCACAGTAACTTCATTGCAGTGTTAATGTAAGCCCACTTGTGACACGAATAAATAAAATGTACGTGGGTGGAGCCTGGGTAAGATGCTCTTTCAGAAAGGCAGTACAGGCCTGATGGGCCGAAGGGCACCTCTCTGCACTGTCGTGATTCTGTGACACTTGATGGCTCCCCCAGATCCTTCGGGAGGTTCGGGGAGTGAGGTTAAACGGAGCAGGGCGAGCAGAAACTGGCCAGCTCTCAATGGGCTGAATGGCCTGTTTTTGTCTGATTACAGCCAGCCATCCTCCAAGATCCTTCAGACACTAAATGACGTGGGGAGAGACTGGCAAGATGTGCGGGTACCAGGGAAACACAGTCAGAATTGCCCTCAAACAGACAAGCCACAAGGGTGGGTGACAAAGACCCCCGGCAGAGGATCAGGGGACAATTCACCCCAGTCAATGGATAACCCAGCACCAAGAGACAACAAAACAAATTCTCTGCTCATCGTCACATTGCTGTTTCTGGGATCTTGCTGTGCACTACTGCGTTCTCACGACCGCAACCGTGACTACTCTTCAAAAAGTATTTAGTTGGCTGTAAAACATTTGGGGAAGTCATGAGTTGCAAAACACAGATAAATGCAGGATAATTATTTTTCAGAATTCAGTCAGAAACTCCACATCTCACCGTTATCCATCTCCCTCACCTGTGCTGTTCTTGGCGTTCCTGCAGGAAAGAGCAATAATACATACAATGGGCACAAAACCAGGCATCGCTTAACACTATAGCTCTGTGCCAAGTGAATTGTATTCTCATTAATGCATATCAGTGCCAGAGAATGCAGGGATCCCTCAAACACTCCCAGGACAGGTACAGCACGGGGTTAGATACAGAGTAAAGCTCCCTCTACACTGTCCCCCCATCAAACACTCCCAGGACAGGTACAGCACGGGGTTAGATACAGAGTAAAGCTCCCTCTACACTGTCCCCCATCAAACACTCCCAGGACAGGTACAGCACGGGGTTAGATACAGAGTAAAGCTCCCTCTACACTGTCCCCCCATCAAACACTCCCAGGACAGGTACAGCACGGGGTTAGATACAGAGTAAAGCTCCCTCTACACTGTCCCCCCATCACACACTCCCAGGACAGGTACAGCATGGGGTTAGATACAGAGTAAAGCTCCCTCTACACTGTCCCCCCATCAAACACTCCCAGGACAGGTACAGCACGGGGTTAGATACAGAGTAAAGCTCCCTCTACACTGTCCCCCATCAAACACTCCCAGGACAGGTACAGCACGGGGTTAGATACAGAGTAAAGCTCCCTCTACACTGTCCCCCCATCAAACACTCCCAGGACAGGTACAGCACGGGGTTAGATACAGAGTAAAGCTCCCTCTACACTGTCCCCCCATCAAACACTCCCAGGACAGGTACAGCATGGGGTTAGATACAGAGTAAAGCTCCCTCTACACTGTCACCCCATCAAACACTCCCAGTACAGGTACAGCACGGGGTTAGATACAGAGTAAAGCTCCCTCTACACTGTCCCCCCATCAAACACTCCCAGGACAGGTACAGCACAGGGTTAGATACAGAGTAAAGCTCCCTCTACACTGTCCCCCCATCAAACACTCCCAGTACAGGTACAGCACGGGGTTAGATACAGAGTAAAGCTCCCTCTACACTGTCCCCCCATCAAACACTCCCAGGACAGGTACAGCACGGGGTTAGATACAGAGTAAAGCTCCCTCTACACTGTCCCCCCATCAAACACTCCCAGGACAGGTACAGCACGGAGTTAGATACAGAGTAAAGCTCCCTCTACACTGTCCCCATCAAACACTCCCAGGACAGGTACAGCACGGGGTTAGATACAGAGTAAAGCTCCCTCTACACTGTCCCCATCAAACACTCCCAGGACAGGTACAGCACGGGGTTAGATACAGAGTAAAGCTCCCTCTACACTGTCCCCCATCAAACACTCCCAGGACAGGTACAGCACAGGGTTAGATACAGGGTAAAGTTTCCTCTACACTGTCCCAATGTGATACAAATGCAAGTATGTTTTTTCTTTTTACTGGCTCTGTTGTTGAGTCATTTTGACTCTCCCAGTCTCTCAGCCTCCCACTCTCCCATTCCTCCAGGTCCCCCACTCTCCCAGGTCCCCCACTCTCCCCCTCTCCCAGGTCTCCCACTCCTTTAGTCCCAATTCTTACCTGACGATGTCCATCGCCCAGACTGATACGTGAGTGCCCAACTTCTACAGAGAGAGAACAGTAACATTCAGGTCAGCTGCATTGTGACTGGAATTTGCAGATTACGGTGAACATTCCAGAACTACCATGAGCCTGGTGAACCTTTATTAAACCAGAGCAGCCTCTGGGACAGGTGATGACCATTCAGCCCCATGCGAGATCTATGAAAAAACTATCCCATTTGTCCCAATTCCCACTGCTCTTTCCTACAGAGTTTTCCTCTTCAAGTGTTTGTCAAACACAGAGGGGATTGAGGTGGGACAGTGGGATTTAAACTGGGCGAGAAATGCAAGGAGCCAAGGGATAGTTCCCAGAACAGCAAATGGTCACATTCAAATGAAACCATTACTGATTGTCATTAAAAAAAAATCATATTCACGAATCCACTCCAGAATGTTCACTACTCCACTCCAGAATTTTCACTAATCCACTCCAGAATGTTCACTAATTCACTCCAGAATGTTCACTAATCCACTCCAGAATGTTCACTAATCCACTCCAGAATGTTCACTAATCCACTCCAGAATGTTCACTACTCGACTCCAGAATTTTCACTAATCCACTCCAGAATGTTCACTAATTCACTCCAGAATTTTCACTAATCCACTCCAGAATGTTCACTACTCAACTCCAGAATGTTCACTAATCCACTCCAGAATGTTCACTAATCCACTCCAGAATGTTCACTAATCCACTCCAGAATTTTCACTAATCCACTCCAGAATGTTCACTACTCAACTCCAGAATGTTCACTAATCCACTCCAGAATGTTCACTAACCCACTCCAGAATGTTCACTACTCCACTCCAGAACGTTCACTAATCCACTCCAGAACGTTCACTAATCCACTCCAGAACGTTCACTAATCCATTCCAGAACGTTCACTAATCCACTCCAGAATGTTCACTAATCCATTCCAGAATGTTCATTAATCCACTCCAGAACGTTCACTAATCCACTCCAGAATGTTCACTAATCCATTCCAGAATGTTCACTAATCCATTCCAGAACGTTCACTAATCCACTCCAGAATGTTCACTAATCCACACCAGAATGTTCACTAATCCATTCCAGAACGTTCACTAATCCACTCCAGAACGTTCACTAATCCACTCCAGAATGTTCACTAATCCATTCCAGAATGTTCACTAATCCACTCCAGAACGTTCACTAATCCATTCCAGAACGTTCATTAATCCACTGCAGAATGTTCACTAATCCACTCCAGAACGTTCACTAATCCACTCCAGAACGTTCACTAATCCACTCCAGAATGTTCACAAACAGGTACAGCAGGGGTTAGATACAGAGTAAAGCTCTCTCTACACTGTCCCCCATCAAACACTCCCAGGACAGGTACAGCACAGGGTTAGATACAGAGTAAAGTTCCCTCTACACTGTCCCCATCAAACACTCCCAGGACAGGTACAGCACAGGGTTAGATACAGAGTAAAGCTCCCTCTACACTGTCCCCCATTAAACACTCCCAGGACAGGTACAGCACGGGGTTAGATACAGAGTAAAGCTCCCTCTACACTGTCCCCCATCAAACACTCCCAGGACAGGTACAGCACGGGGTTAGATACAGAGTAAAGCTCTCTCTACACTGTCCCCCATCAAACACTCCCAGGACAGGTACAGCACAGGGTTAGATACAGAGTAAAGCTCCCTCTACACTGTCCCCATCAAACGCTCCCAGGACAGGTACAGCACGGGGTTACATACAGAGTAAAGCTCCCTCTACACTGTCCCCATCAAACACTCCCAGGACAGGTACAGCACGGGGTTAGATACAGAGTAAAGCTCCCTCTACACTGTCCCCATCAAACACTCCCAGGACAGGTACAGCACGGGGTTAGATACAGAGTAAAGCTCCCTCTACACTGTCCCCATCAAACACTCCCAGGACAGGTACAGCACGGGGTTAGATACAGAGTAAAGCTCCCTCTACACTGTCCCCATCAAACACTCCCAGGACAGGTACAGCACGGGGTTAGATACAGAGTAAAGCTCCCTCTACACTGTCCCCCATCAAACACTCCCAGGACAGGTACAGCACGGGGTTAGATACAGAGTAAAGCTCCCTCTACACTGTCCCCCGTCAAACACTCCCAGGACAGGTACAGCACTGGGTTAGATACAGAGTAAAGCTCCCTCTACACTAATATAAGCAAAAAAAACAGAAAGTGCCGGAAACAATCAGTACATCTGGCAATATCAGTAGAGAGAAGTAGAGTTTAAACAGTGGGTTTAAGCCAATGAATATTTTATACACTCAGTGTCTATTTGAACAACATCTGCCACCTTTGCCCTGAGGATGAAATCACTGTGAGTTTTGACCCAGATGTTCTCAAACACACCTCCCCCTGACCTGGGCAGGTAGCCCCCACCCCAGAGATGTTCCCTGCTCCACGTATCTACATCGAGGATAATATTGTCCCTTAATGTTGTGCTCACCAGCCTCCAATGATTTTGTCTTCGGTCCCTAAACAGTGAGGAGAATACTTTCAGTCAGTCCACTGCGTAAACATGATGCATTTACATAGCACCTAATGTGTAGAGAAAACAAGCTGACACTCCTTGGACAGGCACGTTAACACAGCAGGAGATATTCAGAAACGTGATCACAAACTTGCTCAGAGACTTTGAGGTGCTTCTTAGGAGGAGCGGAGATGGGTCGAGCGGAAGGGAGGTTGAGGGAGAGAATTCCAGAGTTTGGTACCCCAGGCAGCTGAAGGCTCGACTCCTGTGGTGGACCGATTAAAACGAAGGAGGTGTGGGAAGTTCACACTGCAAATATGACACCTGAAATACTCCCTCAGCGGGTACTGCCCCTCGTCACATTCCCTTTATTTACAGACTTGTCCGCGCTCCTCGGAATGTTTCAGGGACAGAGTCAGAATCCGGAGTGTTCGTCTGTGTACAACCTTTATACACACACCATACTCTCCGATTGGATCGACAATCATTGCCTCAATCAGGGAGCTCATACTCCACACAGCCAACCTCACGGCCTCGCCGAGGACATTCCAACACCCAGGTGGCACACAGTCTGATACAGCCAGGGAGAGGGATGGAGGTGGTGGGTTGGGAACAGAATTTGGAGCGGGAGCTGAAAACAGTCACTTTGGTCCTCCCAGTGTTTAATTGCGGGAAATTTATCTTCATCCAGCGACTGGACATCTGATAAGCAGTCCGGTGTTTGAGGGATAGAGCATTACAGCGCAGTACAGGCCCTTCGGCCCTTGATGTTGTGCCGACCAGTGGAACCAATCTAATGACCCTCTAACCTAAACTATTCCAATGTTATCCATATGTCTATCCACTGACCATTCGAACGCCCTTAAAGTTGGCGAGTCCACAACTGCGGCAGGCAGGGCATTCCACACCCTTACTACCCTCTGAGTAAAGAACCTACCTCTGACATCCGTCCTATAATTACCACCCCTCAATTTAAAGCTATGTCCCCTTGTGTTAGCCATCACCATCCGAGGAAAAAGGCTCTCACTGTCCACCCTATCTAACCCTCTGATCATCTTGTATGCCTCAATTAGGTCACCTCTTAACCTTCTTCTCTCCAATGAAAATAACCTCAAGTCCCTCAGCCTTTCCTCAGAAGACCTTCCCACCATACCAGGCAACATCCTGGTAAACCTCCTCTGCACCCTTTCCAATGCCTCCACATCCTTCCTATAATGCGGCGACCAGAACTGGACACAATACTCCAAGTGTGGCCACACCAGAGTTTTGTACAGTTGCAACATGACCTCACGGCTCCCAAACTCAATCCCTCTCCCAATAAAAGCTAATAGGATGGTGGTGGTGAGACAGAGTGGGGACCTCACGGTGTACACACGGGACTGTGTTTTCTGATGGTATCACCTATGGGTGGGTGAGAAGGGGAAGGGACCAGGGTAGATCTCAGGGGTTGCCAGTGAAGGAGCAGGAAGAGGAGTCATTGGTGGCCACGATTAGGGTGATGAGAATGGAAGCCGGTGAGAGCAGTCACCGCCGGCTGGGTAACGGAGAGTGTTACAATTCCACAGCCCAGGTCCCAGGGTGCAAGCTGACTTTAACAGTCCTTGTGTTTATTTTTTTTTTCTTTTTGAAACAAGGGAGCCTACTGAACAGCTGAAAAAGAGAATAAAAGAAGGGAAGGTTAACTATTTTACACTATTCCTTCACCCCACTACACTTTTACAAACAGATACCGATTTGTAAGGACAACACAAGTTACTAAATCTACCTTATATTCTACTGTTCTCTGGACTCTCTACTCCTCAGTCTGAACTGCACAGGATCAGTTCCAGAGTCTTTCTCCTTTTTCCTTGCCTTAGCTGTCACCTCGGGGCATTTTCCTGCCTCTCCCTGGTCTTTTGGAACATTTTCCTTGAATTTGGGACTTGCCTCCGGATCTTCTGCATTCTCCTGCCTGTTCCGAACACAACTCCCAGCTGAGCCGAGGCTGCTTTTGCTGTCTCTGGGCTGCTGGTTACCCAGGCAGCCGCGTAGTTTGAGTTGGGGTGACACAGTGGGTTAGCACTGCGCCAGAGACCCGGGTTCGATTCCCGGCTTCGGGGGTCACCGTCTGTGCACGTTCTCCCCGTGTCTGTGTGGGTGTCCTCCCGCACTTCACAGGTTTGGTGGATTGGCCGTGGTAAATTGACCCTTGGTGTCGGGGCTAGGGTAAATGCACGGGGTTTGGGGATAGGGCCCGGATGGGATTGTGGTCAGTGCACACTCGATGGGCAGAATGTCCTCCCACTGCACTGTAGGATTCTATGATTTTTTTCCTACTTTAAAACTTATAAACCCTCAGGAAAACTCAGGCATCTTTTAAAGTAGAACTAAAACTCCAGTCTCTTTAACACACAACTGCAGGAATAGAAATGAAACCTTAAAGCCAGAACTTATTCCTGACGCCCACAAATATAAATACAATTTGCCTAAACTATCTCCATTTCCTAGTCAGACGTCCCAGAGGAGGATATTTTAGTCTCAGAGGCTGTGATTTGTGATTTAATAAGTGTTGTTTGGACACTGTGGCAAAGGTGAAAGTTTGAATGGCGTCTGGGGCAATAGCAATGATATCGGGGGGGTTGTGACGGGGAACATTCTGAGTGAGGGACGATATTGGAGTCTGGGACATTGACGATTGAGGGGAGGGAGAGAACATAGAACATTCCAGCACAGTACAGGCCCTTCGCCCCTCGATGTTGCGCCGACCAGTGGAACCAATCTAATGACCCTCTAACCTAAACTATTCCAATGTTATCCATATGCCTATCCACTGACCATTTGAACGCCCTTAAAGTTGGCGAGTCCACAACTGCTGCAGGCAGGGCATTCCACGCCCTTACTACCCTCTGAGTAAAGAACCTACCTCTGACATCCGTCCTATAATTACCACCCCTCAATTTATTTAGAGCTATATCCCCTCAGTGCGGGGACTGCTCGCTGTGGTGGAGAATGGAGGCTTAATTGATACACAGATGTGGAATTTTTGGAAGTGCTGTAGGTTTGTGAATTGGGAGAAAGATTTTCCAGGGATAAATAGATGCCGAAGGAGTGATGCAAAGGTGTGATCGCCAATCACTTTGTCTGCGATCGATATGATTGGACTGGTGAGGCCACATGAGGAAAGGTCAAAGTTTAACCAGGAGACATCACAGCTCAACAGGATGAGTGCCAATGGGGGATAGCAGAGAGGGCTTGAGGGGCCAAGTGGCCTACTCCTGCTCCATTCAGTCATGTGTGATATTGATGTTGGCTCAGTCACTCTGGGCTGGCACGAGGGGATAGACACTTACACAGGAGTCCTGGCTCTCACCCTGGGTTTGTGACTCTCCCAATATTCCCACTTCTCCTTGGGGTGCGAGAGGGGTTTCCCTTTGAAGCTGGATCGCCGTCTCCTCCTCGTCTGCTCACTGACAGCCTCTTTGTTCTCATAGATATCCAGGAAGAAGGCCGAGGCGGCCCCTCGCTAAAGAAAATACAAGAACACAAATGGTGAGTCTTTCCAGTCCAATACCACAACCTCACCCTATAAAACCCGCTCATATTCTCCTTCCCTACAACGGACGTCTGTGATTCAGGGGATGGGGAAGGGGGCAAGGATACAGCTGGGATTGTTGGAAGGTAACCAGCGCCAACTTCATATTGGATGTAATCTAAGATCATAAGAAATAGGAGCAGGAGTAGGCCATCCAGCCCTTCGAGCCTGCCCCGCCATTCAATAAGATCATGGCTGATCTGTCGTGGCTCAGTTCCACATTCCCGCCCTCTCCCCATAACCCTTAATCCCCTCGCTTATCAAAAACCCATCAACCCGCGTCTTAAAAATATTTAGCGAGGCAGCCTCCACCACTTCAACGGGCAGAGAATTCCAGAGATTCACCACCCTTTGAGTGAAGAAGTTCCTCCTCAACTCCGTTCTAAACTGCCCCCCCCCCTCAAACTGCCCTCTAACCAATAAGAACAAGATGTAAGGGTCAGCTGACCCAGTAAGCCATGGAACCAATCACAGAGTGATGTAATGGTCAGCTGACCAGCTGATTCACTATAAATAAGGAACCATGTAAAATTGTGGAGAGCTTGGAGTGGCCCAGGGCGAGGCCCCAGGTTTGGAGTAATGAAGTTTCTTTATTAAACCCTTTCTTTGATTTATAAGTTGGAGTGAGTTTTGTTATATTTTCGTTATCTGCATTTTTGAAGAGTTCCTTCTGAGGAAACAGGGATGCGCAGTGTGGGTGGGGGGGTGGGGGGGTGGAGGGGGGGTGGTTCCTGCCCTCACTACTGGTTCTGCATTTAGTGAGGGGGGCAGGGAGGTGGGGGAGGGGGAAATACAAATCTGAGACCTGCCCACCCTACCCTGTTGGGAATCCCAGATAGAGAGCGTACCAACTGATTGTGTGTGTATAGCGATGGGGCAGAGTGGGGGGGGGGGTACAAGATGTGTGGATAAATCAGGTGGGGGCAGAAGGAAGGACTTAAATTCTCCGAAGCAGCTGGTTCTGAGCAGAGTGACTTTGCCCAGGGAGAAACAGACAGAAAAAAAAAGATCTCGGCAGTAGGGGTGGGTGGGGTGGGGGGGATGGGTGGGGGGGGGCGGGGGGGGGGGGGGGTAGGATTTAGCGGAAACCCCGTCCCTCCCCTGAAAACCGGGTCCTGTTCCATTCGTCAGGAAAAGGAGAAGCATCATTGCTGCAGCTGTATAGGGCATTGGTGAGGCCGCAGCTGGAGTACTGTGTGCAGTTTTGGGCGCCGCACCTGCGCAAGGATATTTTGGCCTTGGAGGGAGTGCAGAGGAGGTTTACTAGGCTGATACCGGAGTTGAGGGGGTTGAGCTATGAGGAGAGGCTGAATAAACTAGGCTTGTACTCGTTAGAGTTTAGAAGAATGAGGGGAGATCTCATTGAGACGTATAAGATGATGAATGGGATGGATAGGATAGAGGTGGAAAGACTCTTCCCGCTCAAAAAAGACAGTAGGACTAGGGGGCACAGCCTCAAGATAAAGGGGGGGCGGTTCAGAACGGAGTTGAGGAGGAACTTCTTCACTCAAAGGGTGGTGAATCTCTGGAATTCTCTGCCCGTTGAAGTGGTGGAGGCTGCCTCGCTAAATATTTTTAAGAAGCGGGTTGATGGGTTTTTGATAAGAGAGGGGATTAAGGGTTATGGGGAGAGGGCGGGAAAGTGGAACTGAGCCACGACAGATCAGCCATGATCTTATTGAATGGCGGGGCAGGCTCGAAGGGCCAGATGGCCTACTCCTGCTCCTATTTCTTATGTTCTTATGTTCTTATGTTCTTCAGTGAGGTCACCGCTGCCCTTCCTCCTCAACACCGCCTCCAAATCCCTCAACTTCCCCTCAGGCAAAAAGCTGCCCTACAGAGGACCCAAAATGGCCACCAGGAACTGCTCTTGCCAGCCAGCAGATTGGCCGATAGCTTTCACCTCAGGAATGCGTTCTAACAGGCGTCCGCCCCAAGGACACGATAATCCTCCGTGTATAAACTTACTTTAACTTTTGCAAATTATCCTCCAGGCCCTGAGTTAAGCTTTGCTAGACGCTGAGCAATGCTTATATACCTGCTCTGCCATTCACTTTCAACATGGCTGATCTTTGAATTCAATATCCTGATCTCTTCTCCCCCCCCCCAACGTTTCCCTGGATCCCTTTAGCCCCAAGAGCAATATCGAATTTATTCTCGAAATCAGACAACGTTTTGGCCTCAACTACTTTCGCAACTACCATTTCCCGTGAGCGCGAGTTCCACACATTCCGGGCGAAGAAATTTCTCCTCACCTCAGTTCTGAAAGGCCAAATGAGGAAAGATATTTATCCCTTTATCCTCAAACTATGATCCCGGGGAGGCACAGAGACACCACAGCTGCCTCACAGCGCCAGGGACTCAGGTTCAATTCCGGCCTCAGATCGGTGTGTGTGCGTGTGCTGAGTTTGCACATTCTCCCCGTGTCTGCATGGGTTTCCTCCGGATGTTCTGGTTTCCTCCCACAGTCCAAAGATCTGTGGGTTAGGTTGATTGGCTGTGCTAAATTGCCCCTTAGTGTTATGGGGGTTAGCAGGGTACCTGCATGGGGTTGTGGGGATCGGGCCTGGGTGGGATTATTGTTGGTGTAGACTCGATGGGCCAAATGGCCTCTTTCCTCACTGTAGGGATTCTATGATTCTAGTTCTGGGCTCCCCCACCGCTGAGAACATTCTTTCTGCATCTACCCTGTCTAACCCTGTTAGAATTTTATAAGTTTCTATGTGATCCCTCTCACTCTTCTAAACTCCAGTGAATATAATCCTAACCTCCTCATATCACAGACCTGCCATCCCAGGAATCAGCCTGGTAAACCTTCGCTGTGCTCCCTCTATAGCAAGGACATCCCTCCTCAGATAAGGACATCAAAACTGTACACAATACTCCAGGTGTGGCCTCACCAGCGTCCTATAGCAAAACACCCCTTTCCCTATACTCAAACCCTCTCACTATGAAGGTTAACATACCATTCACCTTCTTTACTGTCTGCTGTACCTGCGTGCTTACTTTCAGCGACTGATGCTCAAGGACACCAAGGTCTCACTGAGTATCCGCCCGTCTCAGTTTACACCCATTCCAGTAATAATCTGCCTATTATTGCTACCAAAGTGGATAACCTCACATTTGTCCACATTAAACTGTATCTGCCACGCAGACACCCACACACTCAGCCTGTCCAAATCACACTGAAGTATCTCTGCATCCTCCTCACAGCTCACCCTCCCACCCATCTGTAAATTTGGAGATAATACATTTATAGTACATTCCCTCTTCCAAATCATTAATATATAATGTGAACAGTTGGGGGTCCCAGCAGATCCCTGCGGAACCCCACTAGTTACTGACGGCCAATCAGAAACAGACACATTAATGCCACATACCTTTCCAGACCCCAACTGCTGCTCCTGGGTAAAACGATCCATTTTCAAACCTGCTCAAGAAAAGCAAATCAAGAGATCAGAAACACGGTAGAGATTGAAACCCCAGTGAGAGTCATGAAATAGCCAGTGAGATAGCCAGTGAGAGCCAACGAGATAGCCAGTAAGGTAGCCAGTGAGAGCCAGTAAGATAGCCAGTGAGATAATCCGTGAGATAGCCAGTGCCATGCTTGCTGTCGTAATGTCCAGCACAATAGGCATAACCACCCCTTCAAACACTTTTATTCTCTTATCATTGTCCTGGGAGTGTTTGATGGGGACAGTGTAGAGGGAGCTTTACTCTGTATCTAACCCCGTGCTGTACCTGTCCTGGGAGTGTTTGATGGGGGGACAGTGTAGAGGGAGCTTTACTCTGTATCTAACCCCGTGCTGTACCTGTCCTGGGAGTGTTTGATGGGGGGACAGTGTAAAGGGAGCTTTACTCTGTATCTAACCCCGTGCTGTACCTGTCCTGGGAGTGTTTGATGGGGGACAGTGGAGAGGGAACTTTACTCTGTATCTAACCCCGTGCTGTACCTGTCCTGGGAGTGTTTGATGGGGGACAGTGGAGAGGGAACTTTACTCTGTATCTAACCCCGTGCTGTACCTGTCCTGGGAGTGTTTGATGGGGGGACAGTGTAGAGGGAGCTTTACTCTGCATCTAACCCCGTGTTGTACCTGTCCTGGGAGTGTTTGATTGGGGGGACAGTGTAGAGGGAGCTTTACTCTGTATCTAACCCCGTGCTGTACCTGTCCTGGGAGTGTTTGATGGGGGGACAGTGTAGAGGGAGCTTTACTCTGTATCTAACCCCGTGCTGTACCTGTCCTGGGAGTGTTTGATGGGGGGACAGTGTAGAGGGGGCTTTACTCTGTATCTAACCCCGTGCTGTACCTGTCCTGGGAGTGTTTGATGGGGGGACAGTGTAGAGGGGGCTTTACTCTGTATCTAACCCCATGCTGTACCTGTCCTGGGAGTGTTTGATGGGGGCACAGTGTAGAGGGAGCTTTACTCTGTATCTAACCCCGTGCTGTACCTGTCCTGGGAGTGTTTGATGGGGGACAGTGTAGAGGGAGCTTTACTCTGTATCTAACCCCGTGCTGTACCTGTCCTGGGAGTGTTTGATGGGGGACAGTGTAGAGGGAGCTTTGCTCTGTATCTAACCCCGTGCTGTACCTGTCCTGGGAGTGTTTGATGGGGGACAGTGTAGAGGGAGCTTTACTCTGTATCTAACCCCGTGCTGTACCTGTCCTGGGAGTGTTTGATGGGGGACAGTGTAGAGGGAGCTTTACTCTGTATCTAACACCGTGCTGTACCTGTCCTGGGAGTGTTTGATGGGCACAGTGTAGAGGGAGAGGTACCGCATGGTAGGTTGTTGCATGGAATTAAATCTCACAGGATCCAGGGTGAGGTATCTAAATGGATACAAAATTGGCTTCTTGACAGAAGGCGGTTGTAGAGGGTTGTTTTTCAAACTGGAGGCCTGTGACCAGCAGTGTGCCTCAGGGATCAGTGCTGGGCCCACTGTTATTTGTCATTAATATTAATGATTTGGATGAGAATATAGGAGGCATGGTTAGTAAGTTTGCAGATGACACCAATATTGGTGGCATAGTGGACAGTGAAGAAAGTTATCTCCATTGCAGCAAGATCTTGATCAATTGGGCCAGTGGGCTGACGAATGACAGATGGAGTTTAATTTAGACAAATGTGAGGTGATGCATTTTGGTAGATTGAACCAGGGCAGGATTTACTCAGTTAATGGTAGGGCACTGGGGAGAGTTACAGAACAAAGAGATCTAGGGGTACAGGTTCATAGCTCCTTGAAAGTGGAGTCACAGGTGGACAGAGTGGTGAAGAAGGCATTCGGCATGCTTGGTTTCATTGGTCAGAACATTGAATACAGGAGTTGGGACGTCTTGTTGAAGTTGTACAAGACATTGGTAAGGCCACACTTGGAATATTGTGCGCAATTTTGGTCACCCTATTACAGAGTAAACTGGAAAGAGTGCAGAAAAGATTTATCAGGATGCTACCAGGATTTGATGGATTGAGTTATAAGGAGAGGCTGGATAGACTGGGACTTATTTCTCTGGAGTGTAGGAGGCTGAGGGGTGATCTTATAGAGGTCTATAAAATAATGAGGGGCACAGATCAGCTAGATAGTCAATATCTTTTCCCCAAAGGTAGGGGAGTCTAAAACTAGAGGGCAGAGGTTTAAGATGAGAGGGGAGAGATACAGAAGGGTCCAGAGGGGCAATTTTTTCACACAGAGGGTGGTGAGTGTCTGGGACAAGCTGCCAGGGGCAGTAGCAGAGGCGGGTACAATTTTGTCTTTTAAAAAGCATTTAGATAGTTACATGAGTAAGATGGGTATAGAGGGATATGGGCCAAATGCGGGCAATTGGGATTAGTTTAGGGGTTTTTTAAAAAAGGGTGGCATGGACAAGTTGGGCCGAAGGGCCTGTTTCCGTGCTGTAAACCTTTATGAGCCTATGACCCGACGTTGCAGCAGCTCCACTGTACCGCACTGGGAGACTTGGGAATGGCCGTATGGATGGAAACCAAGGGATATGGGGATAAGGCGGGAAAGTGGAGCTGAGGATTGTAAAGATCAGTGAATGGCTGAGCAGAATCGATGGAACAAATGGCCTACTTGTACTCCTACCTCTTGTGGTCTGGATGTTCTCGTCATTTGTGACTGAGGCTGATTGTGTCTGGGGCTATGACACTGCCAGTATCAGAGGAAAAATCACGGTGTATTCAGTGGAGGGACTTTGGGCCTGTGACAATACAGTGTCTTTAAATGTATTTGTGTCATGTTTCTTGTGCAGGATTTGTTTTTTTTAGCAGTCTGTTCTTTTCAGCTGGTGCCACTTTGTGTTTAACTGTCAGCCCGTATTGATACTGCAGCAACATAATTTATCCTAATTGTTAGGGTTTCAGCCTGGGCGAAGGTAGTTCTGTTATTTTAGTGTTTACCCCTGGGAATGGTTTCAGAGTGGGGCTGACTGGCAGAAAGAATCATGTGATGGGGCAGGACTAAGCTTACACAGAGAAACCAAGTCAGAGGTCGCTGAGAGTTCTTCCAGAGAAGTAGCTCATTTTCCTTCTCTGGATTGGGAGACTGGGATCTACCAGGAAGTAGGCTTCTTTCTCTGAGGCTCTGCTGTTTGAAGTTAGATCTTTCCCTGCAGGCTGCTGTATGAGAGTCAGGAGACTGGTGTCTTTCTGTGTCTCTGTCCAGAGTGGTTAAAAGGCTGGAAACCCAGCATCCACATGAACCTTTTCTTTGTGCTAACTGAGTGTGTTTGAGGCCCAGAGTAGAATCTCCAAGGTATATTTTGCAGTTAAACTTTTACATTTGATCTTGGCATTAGGGTGAACATAAGGTGTGACTGAAGTGCCCAGTAGGAAGCTTTTATCAAAACAAAGTTTATTTAAGAACACAGTAACAATACAACAAAATTAGAATAACCTTTACCATTTAAAATAGTTAGACATGACAAAAATGCAATCCTTCAGAGCTAGCTATCTCTGTTGTTCCAGTTTAAAGCAATACCCCACAGACATACACATTTTTTCAGAATTAGTTAGCACAAAAATAAGTATGCTCACATGATGCTGGATTATCAGCATTTTAACACTTCAGGACAGAAATCCTAACAGCAGTTTCCAGAGAAGGATATATTCTCAGAACTTCAGAGAAGTAATCTTAATCTCAGGCAGCTCCCAGTCTCCAGACTTCAGAGACACAAAGAGATACCTCTCTCTCTACAGCTTTCAAAACAGCAACTCTCAGAGGAAGACCCACTCTCATATTGCAGAATCTTCAAGAAACAAACTTATCTCCTGCCAGATTCCAGTCTCCAACTTTAAAGAGGGGAAAAGAGAGGCATTTCTCTTTCTCTCTCTCCCTCAAGTCCAAAGCATCTAAGCTTGAATATTCCGTGTAAGGCCAGTTTCCCCGTCACACGACCATACGTGCCAATCATCCCAGTCAAGCCCCACTCTACAAAATCCCAGGGGGAAACAGCAGAACAGCGTTCATTCAGATTAAAACCAACATTCTAGTCATTACAAGTAATTATGCTGCTGCAGCAACAGTACAGGATGCTGGTTATGGACAAAATGGCTACACAAGAACATGACTCAAGTACATTTCTTAAAGGCACAGTATCATCACAACAGAAATTTATGTCTATGGGGATATTGCTTAAATTGGAACTATAGAGATAGCTAACAATTAAGAATTATACCTTGTCATGTGAAAATATTTCAACTAATAAAAGTTATGCTAATTCTTTTTGTTATGTTTGAACAGTGTTATTAAATAAAGTTTGTTTTGGTAAAAGCTTCCTAGTGGATCAATAGAATCAGACCTGAAGAGAAACCTGGGGTGGCACGGTGACACAGTGGTGAGCACTGCTGCCTCTCAGCACCAGAGACCTGGGTTCGATTCAAGGCCTCGAGTCACTGTCTGTGTGGAGTCTGTACATTCTCCCTGTGTCTGCATGGGTTTCCTCTGGATGGTCCGGTTTCCTCCCACAGTCCAAAGATGGCTGAATTAGGTGGATTGGCCATGCTAAGTTGCTCCTTAATGTCAGGGAGGCTACTTAGGGTAAATACGTGGGCTGAGGAGATAGGGCCTGGCTGGGATTATGGTTGGTGCAGACTTGAAGGGCCGAATGGCCTCTTTCTGCACTGTAGAAGTCTGTGACTTCTTTGAACACCTTTTCCTCACCCTAATGCCAAAATGAGAAAGGTTGGGGTCGAGACGAGCTTCATAATGTACCTTGGGGTTTCTAATCGCACGCAGGGCCAAGAGTTCCTAAAACTATTCCCCCAGGGTGGGAGAGGTTACTGACCTCATGTTTGAGTGGTGTAGGTTGATTGGTAGAGATGGGTCATTGTGATGAGCCAATAACTTTGTTATTACAGTGTGATATGTCAGGGTGGGTGAAGCATCTTCTCACACAAGCAATTCCTACCTCTCCTTCCCAGATCCCAACTGTTAGTGAGTGATAACTCCTTCTCAGGTGAGGGAGGCTGCAGTTGGTGCACAGACACTGTTGCCCTGCTGATGTGTAACTGCTTCCTGAGGTCATCGACGGAACTGCTGACGCTCTCAGAGTCCAGGCTTTCCTGCAGGACCTGGAGCAGCGTCTCCTGGCAACAACACAGAGGCGTTAACCACCAACCTCCCTCACTCCCTCAATCACAGGGAGGGCGAGGGAACGAGGGGGGGGGAGGGAGGAAAGGGGAGGGGGGAGGCGAAGAAGGGAGGGGAGGGGAGGGAGGGAGAGACAGGAGGGAGGGGAGAGGGGGAACGAAGGAGGGGAGGGAGGAGGTGAGGGAGGGAGGGAATGAGGGAAAGGACAGAGGGGAGGGAGGGAAGGAGGATGGGGGCAAGGAGGAGGGAAGGAAGGAGGGAGTGAAGGGAGGAGAAGGAACGAGGGGGGAGGGAGAGGAGGGGAACAAAGATTGGATTGCCTCGCACAAATTCCGAGTGATCTAAAACGCTGCAAAACCAAACAGATACATTTCTGAACTGGAATAGCTTTTGGAATGGAGGAAACCCGGCAGCCATTTTGTACACAGCAGGATCCCACAACTAGCAATAAGATGAACCAGTGATTCTCAGGCAGCGGTTCGTGACCCAATGTGGGCCCATGGGGAGACCGCAGAATACTTTCGCAGCAATCATATTAGAAAATAATCCAGAAAGATTTCTAACCGGATCCTTCTACCAAAAACATGAGATAAACTCAGAAACATTACCACACCACCTCTCAGCACTGACCCTCTGACAGTGCGGCACTCCCTCAGCACTGACCCTCTGACAGTGCTGCACTCCCTCAGTACTGACCCTCTGACAGTGCGGCACTCCCTCAGCACTGACCCTCTGACAGTGCTGCACTCCCTCAGCACTGACCCTCTGACAGTGCGGCACTCCCTCAGCACTGACCCTCTGACAGTGCGGCACTCCCTCAGCACTGACCCTCTGACAGTGCGGCACTCCCTCAGCACTGACCCTCTGACAGTGCTGCACTCCCTCAGCACTGACCCTCTGACAGTGCGGAAATCCCTCAGCACTGACCCTCTGACAGTGCGGCACTCCCTCAGCACTGACCCTCTGACAGTGCAGCACTCCCTCAGCACTGACCCTCTGACAGTGCGGCACTCCCTCAGCACTGACCCTCTGACAGTGCGGCACTCCCTCGGCACTGACCCTCTGACGGTGCGGCACTCCCTCAGCACTGACCCTCTGACAGTGCGGCACTCCCTCAGCACTGACCCTCTGACAGTGCGGAACTCCCTCAGCACTGACCCTCTGATAGTGCGGCACTCCCTCAGCACTGACCCTCTGACAGTGCGGCACTCCCTCAGCACTGACCCTCTGACAGTGCGGCACTCCCTCAGCACTGACCCTCTGACAGTGCGGCACTCCCTCAGCACTGACCCTCTGACAGTGCGGCACTCCCTCAGCACTGACCCTCTGACAGTGCGGCACTCCCTCAGCACTGACCCTCTGACAGTGCGGCGCTCCCTCAGCACTGACCCTCTGACAGTGCGACACTCCCTCAGCACTGACCTTCTGACAGTGCGGCACTCCCTCAGCACTGACCTTCTGACAGTGCGGCACGCCCTCAGCACTGACCCTCTGACAGTGTGACACTCCCTCAGCACTGACCCTCTGACAGCGTGGCACTCCCTCAGCACTGACCCTCTGACAGTGCGGCACTCCCTCGGCACTGACCCTCTGACAGTGCGGAACTCCCTCGGCACTGACCCTCTGACAGTGCGGAACTCCCTCGGCACTGACCCTCTGACAGTGCGGCACTCCCTCGGCACTGACCCTCTGACAGTGCGGCACTCCCTCGGCACTGACCCTCTGACAGTGCGGCACTCCCTCGGCACTGACCCTCTGACAGTGCGGCACTCCCTCGGCACTGACCCTCTGACAGTGAGGCACTCCCTCGGCACTGACCCTCTGACAGTGCGGCACTCCCTCGGCACTGACCCTCTGACAGTGCGGCACTCCCTCGGCACTGACCCTCTGACAGTGCGGCACTCCCTCGGCACTGACCCTCTGACAGTGCGGCACTCCCTCGGCACTGACCCTCTGACAGTGCGGCACTCCCTCGGCACTGACCCTCTGACAGTGCGGCACTCCCTCGGCACTGACCCTCTGACAGTGCGGCACTCCCTCGGCACTGACCCTCTGACAGTGCGGAACTCCCTCAGCACTGACCCTCTGACAGTGCGGAACTCCCTCAGCACTGACCCTCTGACAGTGCGGGACTCCCTCAGCACTGACCCTCTGACAGTGCGGCACTCCCTCAGCACTGACCCTCTGACAGTGCGGCACTCCCTCAGCACTGACCCTCTGACAGTGCGGCACTCCCTCAGCACTGACCCTCTGACAGTGCGGCACTCCCTCAGCACTGACCCTCTGACAGTGCGGCACTCCCTCAGCACTGACCCTCTGACAGTGCGGCACTCCCTCAGCACTGACCCTCTGACAGTGCGGCACTCCCTCAGCACTGACCCTCTGACAGCGTGACACTCCCTCAGCACTGACCTTCTGACAGTGCGGCACTCCCTCAGCACTGACCCTCTGACAGTGTGGCACTCCCTCAGCACTGACCCTCTGACAGTGCGGCACTCCCTCAGCACTGACCCTCTGACAGTGTGGCACTCCCTCAGCACTGACCCTCTGACAGTGCGGCACTCCCTCAGCACTGACCCTCTGACAGTGTGGCACTACCTCAGTACTGACCCTCTGACAGTGCGGCACTCCCTCAGCACTGACCCTCTGACAGTGTGGCACTCCCTCAGCACTGACCCTCTGACAGTGCGGCACTCCCTCAGCACTGACCCTCTGACAGTGCGGAACTCCCTCAGCACTGACCCTCTGACAGTGTGGCACTCCCTCAGTACTGACCCTCTGACAGTGCGGCACTCCCTCGGAAGTGCTGTCAGCCTGGAGTATAGAGTGTGAGTCTCTGGAGTGAAGCTGGGGAGGCTCTACTGCTGACTCAGGGCTGGTCCCAGATTCACCTTTCACTGATTCCAGGGTTTGTTCTTGACTTTAGTCCTTCTTCTCCACCCTCTAACCTGTGAAGCATTGACTCCATGAATTACCATCCCATCCTGGTGTGGGGATGTTTGCTGATCTTTACACAATGGTCAGCGTCATTCACAACTCTTTAGATTTCAAAGCACCAGATACCGGTGATGAGGGGGTTGGCCTCTGAAGAGAGACTAAATAAACTGGGCTTGTACTCGTTGGAGTTTAGAAGAATGAGGGGAGATCTCATTGAGACATATAAGATGATGAATGGGATGGATAGGATAGAGGTGGAGAGACTCTTCCCGCTCAGAAAGGACAGTAGGACTAGGGGGCACAGCCTCAAGATAAAGGGGGGGCGGTTTAGAACGGAGTTGAGGAGGAACTTCTTCACTCAAAGGGTGGTGAATCTCTGGAATTCTCTGCCCGTTGAAGTGGTGGAGGCTGCCTCGCTAAATATTTTTAAGACGCGGGTTGATGGGTTTTTGATAGGCGAGGGGATTAAGGGTTATGGGGAGAGGGCGTGAATGTGGAACTGAGCCACGACAGATCAGCCATGATCTTATTGAATGGCGGGGCAGGCTCGAAGGGCTAGATGGCCTACTCCTGCTCCTATTTCTTATGTTCTTATGTTCAAAGCAGACAGTGCCCATAGAACACAATTGGTGCAGTGCAGGATTTGGCCTATCACGTCTGCACCAGCTCCCTAAATGAACAATTCATCCAGTACCCATTCCCCCACCTTCTGCCGATTATCCAACAAATTCTTCCTTTTTTAATAAGAGTCTAATTCTCTTTGAAAGGCTCAACTGAACCTCCTCCACCACCCTCTCTGACAGTGCATTCCAGACCCTCACCACTCGCTGTGTGAATCTGTCTCCACCACACTCTCAGACAGTACATTCCAGATCCTAACCACTCGCTGCGTGAATCTGTCTCCAACACACTCTCAGACAGTACATTCCAGATCCTAACCACTCACTGTGTGAATCTGTCTCCAACACACTCTCAGACAGTACATTCCAGATCCTAACCACTCACTGTGTGAATCTGTCTCCAACACACTCTCAGACAGTACATTCCAGATCCTAACCACTCACTGTGTGAATCTGTCTCCACTACACTCTCAGACAGTGCATTCCAGATCCTAACCACTCACTGTGTGAATCTGTCTCCACTACACTCTCAGACACTGCACTCAGATCCTAACCACTCGCTGTGGGAATCTGTCTCTACCACACTCTCAGACAGTACATTTCAGATCCTAACCACTCGCTGTGTGAATCTGTCCCCACCACACTCTCAGACAGTACATTCCAGATCCTAACCACTCACTGTGTGTATCTGTCTCCACCACACTCTCAGACAGTACATTCCAGATCCTAACCACTCGCTGTGTGAAATAGTTTTGTGTTGCCAATTCTTCTTTCGCCAATTATCAGAAATCTGTTCTCTTCCATTTTCGACCCTTCCATCAATGGGAACGGTTCCCTCCTCTCTACCCTGACCTCTATGATGATACTGTGCCTTTAAGAAACGTATTTGTGTCATGTTTCTTGTGCAAGTTTTTTTTAGCAGGTGGTTCTAAGTATCAGTGCCAGTGTATCTGTACTCAGCTGTTCCTGTTGTCCTGTTTCTTGCTGCAGTGATTTTTTAATCTGGACTAATGTTCTGTTATTTCAATGTTTCCCCCCGGGGTTTTGCAGAGTAGGGTCTGATTAGGTTGATTGACAATAAAATTGTGTGGCTGGGTGGTGCAAGAGAAATACGCTCAGTTGCTGCTTGGAAGCTATGAAGAGTAGAAATAGTTCTGTGGTGTGTCTCTGAGGATTCGAGCCCAGAACCTGTCTTTCTCTGAGCTTCTGCTGTATGAAGAATGATCTTTCTTTGCAAGCTGCTGTATGGCAGTCGCAGGGAAGGTGTCCGTATCTGTTCAGAGGGGTTAAAAGTCTGGAAATGTACTCACGTGTTTTGTGCTGATTCTGAAGAGGTATTTATGTCCATGAGAATACTGCTTACATCACGAATTATAACTTGTCATGTTTAAGTATTTCAATTGGTAAAAGTTATCCTAATTCTTTTTGTCATCTTTGAATTCTGTCGTTTGTTTTAATAAAAGCTTCCCAGTGAATCTTACCTGGAGCGAAACACATTATTATCACCTTAATACCAAAATCTAAAAGAACTGGGATCTAGGCTAACTTCATAAACACACCCTGGAGTTTCTGATCTGTTCCCAAACACCAGATACGTCACAATTCTCAACATCTCAATCAAATCGTCTTGCAACCTTCTCCTCTCCAAGCAGAACAGTCCCTGCTGCTAGTTAGATCAGAAAAGCTGGGAGAAGATTCAAGTGCAGCAATGAACACCAGCATGTACTAGATGGGCTGAATGGCCTGTTTCTGTGTCGATTTAACCCTCGACTGAATAACTCCGCATGCAGTGAAAGGAGCCAATGTCAAACGCTGCCTCCTGTGGTCAGTGAGAGAATATCTGAGGGTTCACAGAGAAAGGGGTGGCAGCGTAAAGTTACACAGTGGACCCTCTAAGTCCACACCGGGGGTCTGTGCTGCGGACCCTGTATGCTTTGTAGCGACAATGGAATGGGCACTCCACTCAATTCCGATGCACTTACCTCACTCTCTAACAAATCCAGGTCAATTACACGTGGGGTGCTAACAGGTGATTCACCGAGCTGGGGTACCAACCACTTTGAGTCAACACACTGCAGCAGATTTACACACTCATCACTGGGCTGGAACATCCACCGAGCACCTGTCAGACAAGACAAAGTGTAACTGAACGGCATGTATCAGAGTCAATGTGACAGTCAGCCTTCTCAACTCCCCATAAAGAATCAACTGGCAATGTGGTGGGGGACAATATATGAAGTTGAAAGAAAATACATATAAAGTAAAGCTCCCTCTACACTGTCCCCCATCAAACACTCCCAGGACAGGTACAGCACGGGGTTAGATACAGAGTAAAACTCCCTCTACACAGTCCCCATCAAACACTCCCAGGACAGGTACAGCACAGGGTTAGATACAGAGTAAAGCTCCCTCTACACTGTCCCCCCATCAAACACTCCCAGGACAGGTACAGCACGGGGTTAGATACAGAGTAAAGCTCCCTCTACACTGTCCCCCCATCAAACACTCCCAGGACAGGTACAGCACGGGGTTAGATACAGAGTAAAGCTCCCTCTACACTGTCCCCCCATCAAACACTCCCAGGATAGGTACAGCATGGGTTAGATACAGAGTAAAGCTCCCTCTACACTGTCCCCCCATCAAACACTCCCAGGACAGGTACAGCACGGGGTTAGATACAGAGTAAAGTGCAAATGAAATTCTCACATCAGGGATGAATCCGTTTTTGTTTGTCAGTGTATTACAGGTTCAGGAATGGAGGCGGGTAAATGAAGTTCCGATGCCGATCCGTCTGGATTAAAGGACCGGATCGATGGGCTGGTAGGTTTCCACCTATTTCTAACATTCCGAGAGGAAATCTCAGAATCCAGCGATGGCTCAGCCTGAGGCGGGAAGCTTGAGGCCTCGGCACTTGTCGATTGCCGTGGACAAGCGCGATGCTCAACCCTGCCTGGCTCCCAGCCAGGACCTGCCTGAGGCCATTTCAGCCAGTCCAGTGTGTGGACAGGGTCTCTCACCTTCTCCATGGTCCAGCCTGTGTCCTGGTGCCAGCTGACAGATCTCCAGCGATATGACCGAGCTGGCTGGGGAGTTATAGATTCCAGTGGATGCCGGTGCGTACTCACTCCATGGCTGGAAAGTGAAATGGTTTGTTAGGAAGATGTCTGGTTTCTCTTAATTTAATTCACGTCATAAATCCCTCAAGAACTTTCCCTTCAGATTTTCTATCAGAACTACTCAGAAATACCTTGATGGCCACGTGTCAATCACTGCTGGGTCAGTATCACAAAATACTGACCCTCTGACAGTGCGGCACTCCCTCAGCACTGACCCTCTGACAGTGCGGCACTCCCTCAGCACTGACCCTCTGACAGTGCGGCACTCCCTCAGCACTGACCCTCTGACAGTGCGGCACTCCCTCAGCACTGACCCTCTGACAGTGCGGCACTCCCTCAGCACTGACCCTCTGACAGTGCGGCACTCCCTCAGCACTGACCCTCTGACAGTGCGGCACTCCCTCAGCACTGACCCTCTGACAGTGCGGCACTCCCACAGTACTGACCCTCTGACAGTGCGGCACTCCCTCAGCACTGACCCTCTGACAGTGCGGCACTCCCTCAGCACTGACCCTCTGACAGTGCGGCACTCCCTCAGCACTGACCCTCTGACAGTGCGGCACTCCCTCAGCACTGACCCTCTGACAGTGCGGCACTCCCACAGTACTGACCCTCTGACAGTGCGGCACTCCCTCAGCACTGACCCTCTGACAGTGCGGCACTCCCTCAGCACTGACCCTCTGACAGTGCGGCACTCCCTCAGTACTGACCCTCTGACAGTGCGGCACTCCCTCAGCACTGACCCTCTGACAGTGCGGCACTCCCTCAGCACTGACCCTCTGACAGTGCGGCACTCCCTCAGCACTGACCTTCTGACAGTGCGGCACTCCCTCAGCACTGACCCTCAGAGGGCTGTGGATACTCAGTGGTTATAATGCACATGGAGATGAGTCGATATTCCAGCACTAAGGGAAACAAGGGCAGGGAAGTGACGATATTTTACAGACCAGCCATGATCTTACTGACTGGTACAGCAGGCCTGAGGGGCCAAATGGCCTCTCCTTCTCCTTTGCCTATGGAAGTAGAGGCTGGGTCAGTATCACCTTATGAGGAGAGACTGAGTAGACTGGGGCTAAACTCATTGGAATTCAGAAGAATGAGGGGAGATCTTATAGAAACATATAAGATTATGAAGGGGATAGAGAAGATAGAAGCAGGGAATTTGTTTCCACTGGTGGGTGAAACTAGAACGAGGGGGCATAGCCTCAAAATAAGGGGGAACAGATTTCGGACTGAGCTGAGGAGGAACTTCTTCACCCAAAGGGTTGTGAATCTGTGGAATTCCCTGCCCAGTTGAGGCTCCCTCATTGAATGTTTTTAAGGCACATTTAGATAAATGTTTGAACAGTAAAGGAATTAAGGGTTATGGTGAGTGGGTGGGTAAGCGGAGCTGAGTCCATGAAAAGATCAGCCATGATCTTATTGAATGGCGGAGCAGGCTCGAGGGACCAGATGGCCGACTCCTGCTCCTAGTTCTTATGTTCACCCCAGAGACTGTGCACCAGGCCTGTATATTCTCTGGGGAACCGCAGGGTCTCACGTTACGTCGGGAAGGCAGTGAGAGGGCAGTGATCTCTCTCCACCTGCACCGTCCCAGTTACCAGCATTGCCACTTTCACCATTTGCTGATTCATTCTCCTGCCAGGAGTTTCTCCCTGTGAAAGGATCCATGCCATTGTTCTGTTTTCTCAAAAGGGAAGTCCAGTTTCTGGGAAAAGATTTGGAATTCCGAGGATTATTGTGTCCCACCTTCAACAGCTGCGATACATCCTATGGTCTCGGAGTGGCAACAGAACCCGGATTCCGTTTTGGAAGTTTTTGCTTAAATTTTGACCCAGTGGGGACCAGGGGAAATCTCTGAGACTCAGGAGCACTAGTCCGGTAAATCCCACTTACAGACTGTGTAATTTGCAGATCCAATTCCTCTTTGGAGCTTTCCAAAACAGCCTCACTATTGTGAAAATCCAAATGCTTGAAGGGAATCTGAAAAGATAAAGAGTTTGTTAAAGTAACCAATTGATTGGTGATTCAAAGGCTCCGGATCACCGCAGCCACTGGCAGTGAGACATTCCGGGAAAGCTCCATCACAAACAACTTCCCAGCTGGGAATTGGTCATGGGAAATAAGAACATAAGAACCAGGAGCAGGAGTCGGCCATCTGGCCCCTCGAGCCTGCTCCGCCATTCAATAAGATCATGGCTGATCTTTTCATGGACTCAGCTCCACTTACCCGCCCACTCACCATAACCCTTAATTCCTTTACTGTACAAAAATCTATCTATCTTTGCCTTAAAAACATTCAGTGAGGGAGCCTCAACTGGACAGGGAATTCCACAGATTCACAACCCTTTGTGTGAAGAAGTTCCTCCTCAACTCAGTCCTAAATCTGCTCCCCGTTATTATGCCCCCTAGTTTTAGTTTCACCCGACAATAGTCCCTGAACCTTTTAGAAAATTAAACCATTGGTTTCCAACAGCCCCCGACTCCCCTCCCCATCCCCTCCCTGCCTCCCACCCCACACCATCCCGTCCCCTCCCCACCCCCTCCCCCAGTGTGAGACAGTCGGCAGTGACTGTTGTCCCAGTGTGAGACAGTCGGCAGTGACTGTTGTCCCAGTGTGAGACAGTCGGCAGTGACTGTTGTCCCAGTGTGAGACAGTCGGCAGTGACTGTTGCCCCAGTGTGAGACAGTCGGCAGTGACTGTTGTCCCAGTGTGAGACAGTCGGCAGTGACTGTTGTCCCAGTGTGAGACAGTCGGCAGTGACTGTTGTCCCAGTGTGAGACAGTCGGCAGTGACTGTTGTCCCAGTGTGAGACAGTCGGCAGTGACTGTTGTCCCAGTGTGAGACAGTCGGCAGTGACTGTTGTCCCAGTGTGAGACAGTCGGCAGTGACTGTTGTCCCAGTGTGAGACAGTCGGCAGTGACTGTTGCCCCAGTGTGAGACAGTCGGCAGTGACTGTTGCCCCAGTGTGAGACAGTCGGCAGTGACTGTTGTCCCAGTGTGAGACAGTCGGCAGTGACTGTTGTCCCAGTGTGAGACAGTCGGCAGTGACTGTTGTCCCAGTGTGAGACAGTCGGCAGTGACTGTTGTCCCAGTGTGAGACAGTCGGCAGTGACTGTTGTCCCAGTGTGAGACAATCGGCAGTGACTGTTGTCCCAGTGTGAGACAGTCGGCTGCCATCATTAAGGGGCTCAACAATGGAAGAGAAGAGTGGGTCCAACTCTTCTGCATTACCTCAAATCCAGATGAGCTCAGTGAGGAGAAGCATTTTCCCAAACTGTGAATCCTGCTAAGAGATATTAGTGTTGGACAATAGTGTACCATCCAAATAGAGATCCGTCCCCATCAAACACTCCCAGGACAGGTACAGCACGGGGTTAGATACAGAGTAAAGCTCCCTCTACACTGTCCCCCCATCAAACACTCCCAGGACAGGTACAGCATGGGGTTAGATACAGAGTAAAGCTCCCTCTACATTGTCCCCCATCAAACAGGGGAAGGCAATGACTGAGTGGTATTATCGCTCAATTGCTGATCTGGGGACCCGGGTTCAAATCCCACTACGGCTGATGGTGAAATTTGACTTAAGTAAAAAACATCTGGAATTAAGAGTCTACTGATGACCATGAAACCATTGCTGGAAAGACCCATCTCATGTCCTTTAGGGAAGGAAATCTGCTGTCCTTCCTGGTCTGGTTTACGTGTGAGTCCAGAGCCACAGCAATGTACAAAATGTTGAAAGGAATAGATAGGGTGGACTCTCAGAGGCTATTTCCCCGGGTTGAAATGGTCGCTACGAGAGGACACAGATTTAAGGTGCAGGGAGGGAAGTTCAGAAGTGATGTTAGGGGTAAGTTTTTCACTCAGAGGGTGGTGAGTGAATGGAATCGGCTGCCGTCAGTGGTGGTGGAGGCGAACTCGCTGGGGTCTTTTAAAAGACTTCTGGATGAGTATATGGGATCTAATGAGATTGAGGGTTATAGATAGGTCTGTAGGTTGGTAGGTGATGTGATCGGCGCAACTTGTGGGCCGAAGGGCCTGTTTGTGCTGTAGTGTTCTATGTTCTATGTTAATGTATTTGACTCTCAACTCTCCAAGGGCAACGAGGGGTGGGCAATAAATGCTGGCCAGCCAGTGACGCCCGAGTCCCATGAACGAATAAAAAAAAAACCCTCCATGACGGGTACAGTGCCGCATCTGTTAAGGAAGTAACAATGGAGCTGTCTGATTGTTATAAAACCCCCATATCATTCACTCGTACCCCATAAGGATTGAAAACTGCCACCTTTCCCCATGAGCGGTCTGTACTAACTCCGTGCCCACAGCAACTGCCCTCTGGGCATTTATTAACAAGGGTCAAAGCCGCCCTGTGAGAGTTACTGGGAAGAGACAGTAAAAGTTGCCTTGGTCACTGACTCTCATCCTAAGAATAAACGAATGGGAAAATCAGCCAAACATTCCGACGAGTTTCATCTTGGAAATCAAACTAAAATCATCCAGAGAAGCTCTGACCTACCAAATAGGAATTCATGTCCAGTTTTGATACAGTTTGCCGCGAGACAGAATCCTCCAATTCATATTTAATGGCTGGATCCTCATAAATCTCGGATTCTATAGTTGGGAAGACAGACAGCAGCCGGGTGAGTGACGGGAAAGTGTGGAATCCCGCCCCGGCGTCCGGCTGTGACCAATTCCCGGGTTAGAGACCGGGTCGCTCTCTCAGTCCAGCTGTGTGAACCACCCTGACATTCCCTGAACCGTGACAAACCCCCTTCCTGCTACTCTGTGACCGCCAGCCCCTGAATTCCTGTCCTCGGGATGATGGAGGCTATCCAGCCCCTCCGTCCGTGAAGTGGAAGATTTGGAGCAAGCGCAGAGAAGGTTCACCAGGATGTGTCCTGCTCTCGAGGGGGTCGGATACCAGGAGAGATTGACCAAAGTAGGATTGTTTTCACTGGAAAGACGGAGGCTGAGGGGAGACCTGGTCTACAAAATGACGAGAGGCACAGACAGGGTGGAGAGTCAGAGGCTTTTTTCCCAGGGTGGAAGTGTCAATTACACGGGGGGGGGGGGCACAGGTTCAAGCTGAGAGGGAGAAAGTTTAAAGGAGATGTGTGAAGGAGAATGGTGGGTGCCTGGAACGCGCTGCCAGAGGAGGTACATTAGCAATGTTTAAGAGTCATCTGGAATGGGTGCATGAATAGGGAGGGAATAGAGAGATATGGACTGAGTGCTGTATCGAACCTGGGTCTGTGATGCTGTGAGAAGCAGCGCTAACCACTGTGCCACCGCATTGCCAAAAATCCCTGGTCGCCACACTCTGGTGCCTGTTCGGGTACACTGAGGGAGGATGTAGCACGGCCAACGCACCCTAACCAGCCCGTCTTTTGGACTGTGGGAGGAAACGGGAGTACCCAGAGGAAAACCCACGCAGACACGGGGGGAATGTGTAGACTCCACACAGACAGTGACCCGAGGCTGGAATTGACCCTGGGACCCTGGCTACAGTGCTAACACTCTGCCACCACACCGTCCCTCTCATCTTCGCTGAAATAATTTCTCCTAATTTCACTCCCCAACAGACCCAGCGTGAAGTTCCTCCCCCCTCCCATTTCCCCTCCTCCCATTCCCCCCTCCCATTCCCCCCTCCCATTCCCCCCTCCCATTCCCCCCCTCCCATTTTCCCCTCCCATTCCCCCTCCCATTCCCCCTCCCATTTCCCCCCTCCCGTTCCCCCCTCCCGTTCCCCCCTCCCGTTTCCCCCTCCCGTTTCCCCCCTCCCGTTCCCCCTTCCCATTCCCCCCCCCGTTCCCCCCTCCCGTTTCCCCCTCCCGTTTCCCCCCTCCCCGTTCCCCCATTCCCCCCTCCCGTTCCCCCATTCCCCCCTTCCCCCTCCCGTTCCCCCTCCCATTCCCCCCTCCCGTTCCCCCTCCCATTCCCCCCCTTCCCCCTCCCCATTCCCCCCTCCCCATTCCCCCTCCCCATTCCCCCCTCCCATTCCCCCCCTCCCATTCCCCCTCCCATTTCCCCCCTCCCATTTCCCCCCTCCCATTTCCCCCCTCCCATTTCCCCCCTCCCATTTCCCCCCTCCCATTCCCCCTTCCATTCCCCCCTCCCATTCCCCCTCCCATTCCCCCTCCCATTTCCCCCCAGCCTGAGCAAAGTGCTACAACCAGTTCACTTGTGTTTCACTGGGATTAGGAGATGTACCTTTCGCTGAAGTATCGGACACGTAATCTTTGATGTCGATCATCAGTTTTTTGTGAGGAATCAGGAAGATGTGATTCTTGAAGCCAATCAGGATGTCGCCACAGTTATTGAGGAAACTCGCAAAGGTGAGGGTGTAATCCAGAACAAAGTCAATCAGCAGGGAACCGTGCAGATCCCAGACTTTAATCACATCATCACCACTGCAACAAGTCGACAAGAATAAAGGTTCACACACCATGACAAGAAGCAATGAAAACCGCGCAGTGAGGCTAACTGAACGGATGGATCAGAAACAGAAAATGCTGGAAACTCTCTGCAGGTCTGACAGTGTCGGTGAGGAGAGGATAGACTAAGAAGTCTCACAACACCAACTTAAAGTCTAACAGGTTTATTTGGTAGCAAAAGCCACGAGCTTTCGGAGCGCTGCCCCTTCATCAGGTGAGGGGGATAGCTGTTCACAAACTCAATTTGATATGATTTTGTCATTTGTGGTCATACTTTTTTTAAACTTCCACCATTTCTCCACAAAATTATAAACTGCACTAAGCCAGGCACATTAATTTTGAGTTTGTGTCTCTATATGCCCTGTTTGTGAACAGATTTCCCACTCTCCTGACCAAGGGACTGCACTCCGAAAGCTCGTGGCTTTTGCTACCAAATAAACCTGTTGGACTTTAACCTGGTGTTGTGAGACTGCTTACTATGTTCACCCCAATCCGACACCATCATCTCCACACCGGGAGAGAATAGAGCCAACGTTTCAGTCTGGATGAATCAGGAATGGAGAAGTGGGAAAATGGGAGAGAGAAAGAACGATGATTAAAAATGGATGAATGAGATGAGAAGAAGAAACAGAATGAAATAAAATCAATGGAAATGGGGTGAAGGTGGAGGGGAGAGAGTGGGTGCTCAGTTCTGTTGATGGATAAAATACCAAAGCAGAGAGTTTATATAAAACCTGTACCGGACCATGCAGTGTGGTGTCCAGTTTGAGCTCCGTGTGCAAACAAATGACTTACGAGAGTGACACCAGAACTGAAAGGTTATAATACTTGTGGGGAGACCAAAACTCGGTGCCATAAAGTTCAAATAATCATTAATAAATCCAAAACAAAATTCAGGAGAACCCTCTCGGTTAGGATGTGGAACTCGCTGCCACAGGGAGTGATTGAGGTGAAGAGTATCAATACATCTCAGGGAAAGCTGGATAAACAAACGAGGGAGAGAGGAATAGAAGGATGTGGTGTTAGTCTGGGATAAAGTTAAGGGTAGGAGGAGGTTTATCTCTGCACCAACTGATTGGTTTCTGTCCTGAACATTCTATGTCATTGCTCAGTTCTGGTCGCCTCACTACAGGAAGGACGTGGAAGCTATTGAGAGGGTGCAGAGGAGATTTACAAGGATGTTGCCTGGATTGGGAGGCATGCCTTATGAAGATAGGTTGAGGGAGCTGGGACTCTTCTCCCTGGAGAGACGAAGGATGAGAGGGGACCTGATAGAAGTTTATAAGATGTTGAGAGGTATCGATCAGGTGGATTCTCAGATTTTTCCCAGGGCTGAAATGGTCACTACGAGAGGACACAGGTTTAAGGTGCTGGGGAGTAGGTACAGAGGAGATGTCAGGGGTAAGTTTTTCACTCAGGGGGTGGTGGGTGAGTGGAATCGGCTGCCGTTGGTGGTGGTGGAGACAAATTCGATAGGGTTTTTTAACAGACTTCTGGATGAGTACATGGAACTTAATAGGATTGAGGGTTATAGGTAAGCCTAGTAGGTAGAGATATGATCTGCGTAACTTGTGGGCCAAAGGACCTGTTTGTGCTGTAGTTTTTCTGTGTCCTATATAATACTACATGATGATCGTAGGCAGTTCTTATCCATCTATAGGTATATTTCTTTTTGCTTTTTAAGGAGAATGTTTAAAGTTCATCCTTTTTCTACATGACCAGTGCATCTGGCAACATTTAGCGCAGATGCTGGGAGAGCAGAATAATTTTTTGCCCCATCATTTTGATTAGGATAGAGCTAATGGATTTTTGTTTATAGATGAAGATTTTTCCCTGGGGTTTTTGATGAGGTTAATTGACAGGGTCATGTGATAATGTGGTTAATGGGAGGAGCTAGGTTTGGAGCAGAGAAACAGCTTTCAGTTCTGGTGAGGGTTTGTTTAAAGACAGAGGTCTGCAAGTTGCTCCAAAACTCAAAATCTCTCTGAAAGCTTCAAGACTGTCTACACTCTTTACAGCAAGTATATTTATGGTTGCTAACTGTATTTTAAGTGGAATTTTAACACTGTAAGAAAATGTTTCCCATTCACCACCCCCCCTCCTCAGTCTGACTGAACTGGTTCTCACCCAACAATTTCTCCTTTAACTTGTCTCCCTTCTTCCAAATAAAAGGTGTGGCTCTGGGCACCCACACGGCTCCCAGTTATGCCTGAGTCTTTATGGGTTATGTGGAGCATTCCTTGCTCCAGTCCTACTCTGCACTCCGCCCACAACTCCTTTAGTGATATTATGATGACTATTTCGGTGTTGCTTCATGCTCTCGTCTGGACCTGAAAAATGTTATTGATTTTACTTCCAATTTCTCTCTCACTTTCACATGGTCCATCTCTGACACTTCTCTTCCCTTCCTTGACCTCTCTGTCTCCATTTCTGGTGATAAACTGTCCACCAGTATCCATTACAAACCCACCGACTCCCACAGCTACCTCGACTCCAGCTCTTCACACCCCCACATCCTGTAAGGACTCCGTCCCACTCTCTCAGTTCCTTCACCTCCGCCACATCCGTTCTGATGATGCCACTTTCCAAAATAGTGCTGCCGATCTGTCTTCCTTCTTCCTCAATCATGGTTTTCCACCCACTGTGGTTGACAAGGCTCTCAACCATTCCCCAGGCCACTGCTGTCACCCCGTCCCTTTCCTCCCAGAACCGGGATAGGGTCCCTCTGTTCCTCACTTTTCACCCACCAGTCTCCACATTCAAAGCATCATCCTCCGCCATTTCCACCAACTCCAGCACAATGTCACTCACCACATCTTCCCTTCACCCCCCTGTCAGCATTCCACAGGGACCATTCTCTCCGGGATACCCTGGTCCACTCCTCCATCACACCCGACATCTCACCCCCTGCCCCTCCCATTGTAGAAATGTTTACCTCCTCCCTGCTCACTGTCCCAGGTCCTGAGCACCCCTTTCAGGTGAAGCAGCACTTCACAGGCACCTCCTTCAATCTGGTCTATTGTATTCACTGCTCCCACTGTGGTCTACTCTACATTAGAGAGAGCAAACACAGACTGGAGGAACAGCGCCTCATCTTCACTTTACAGCCTCCCAGACTGAACATTCAGTTCAACAACTTCAGAGCCTGAACTCTCCCCTCCACCTTCACCCCATTTCCATTTAGTTTATTCTGTTCCATTTAATCTCGTTCATCCATTTTTATCATCCTTCTTTCTCACGTCCATTTTTCCACTCCTCCATTCCCGATCTTGTCCAGGCTCGAGACATGGGCTCTATTCTCTCCCCACAGATGCTGTCAAACCTCAAGAGATTTTCCAGCCTTTTTGGTTTCTGACTCACCCGTTCAACTGGTGCCACCACCAATTAATGTTCACCCACTTCACCGGACAGTGCCTGGGAGCAGGAATCCTGTCCTGGCAGAGCTGATGAACATCTCGACATCTCCCGACATGAAGGAATACAATATCAAGGGTAGGAGTCTTAGCAGTGTTGAGGAGCAGAAGGATCTTGGGGTCCGGGTCCACAGGACTCTTAAATCGGCCTCGCAGGTGGAGGATGTGGTCAAGAAGGCGTATGGTGTACTGGCCTTCATTAATCGAGGGATTGAGTTCAAGAGTCGGGAGGTAATGCTGCAACTTTATAAGACCCTTGTCAGACCTCACTTGGAGTACCGTGTGCAGTTCTGGTCGCCTCACTACAGGAAGGATGTGGAAGCTATTGAGAGGGTGCAGAGGAGATTTACAAGGATGTTGCCTGGATTGGGAGGCATGCCTTATGAGGATAGGTTGAGGGAGCTGGGACTCTTCTCCCTGGAGAGACGAAGGTTGAGAGGCGACCTGATAGAGGTTTATAAAATGTTGAGAGGAATAGATAGGGTGGATTCTCGGAGGCTATTTCCCAGGGCTGAAATGGTCGCTACGAGAGGACACAGGTTTAAGGTGCTGGGAAGCAAGTACAGAGGAGATGTTAGGGGTCAGTTTTTCACTCAGAGGGTGGTGAGTGAGTGGAATCGGCTGCCGTCGGTGGTGGTGGAGGCGAACTCGCTGGGGTCTTTTAAGAGACTTCTGGATGAGTACATGGGATTTAACGGGATTGGGAGTTACAGATAGTTCTATGGCTTGGTAGGTATGGATATGATCAGTGCAATTTGTGGGCCGAAGGGCCTGTTTGTGCTGTAGTGTTCTATGTTCTATGTTCCACAGACAAGGCCAGATGCAAGAACGAAACTCAGCCATTCCAGTTCTATATCACTCAGTGACACAATATCACATTATCACTGCTCGTTGAATAGACTGATGTCTATCACGATCTTAACATTCATCACTCCGTCACTCCGTCACTGGCGGCTGTGCCTCCAGCTGCCTGGGCCCAAAGCTCCGGAATTCTCTCTGTTGATGGGCCAAAGGGCCTTTTCTGCACTATATGACTCTCCCTAAACCCCTCCACTGTCTATCCCCCGTCCCCCGTTAAAATTACCCTTTGATTTCCTGTCCCAACATCGCTTTATTTAACTCAATGCCACATTTTGTCAGATCTAATTCTGGGACGCAGCATTGGAGGTTTTATGGTGAAAGGCGCTATCTAAATGCACAGTGTTGTTCCTGGTCTAGTTTCTCCGAGCCTCCCTGGGTGGAACCTGCAGCGATGGCGGAAGGGAGTGTCGGTACTCACCTGCAGCTCAGGAAGATGTTCTGCTGGGGGCAGGCGTCAGTAATCACTGTCCCATTTGTCTGCTCACCTTCCCACTTTGTCTGCGATTCATCTTTAACATCTAAAACAACAGAGAACGTGTCAAAGTGTATTCACTAATTCAATATTGTATCACCAGGCCAGGGTTTACTGTCAATCTCTGACTGAGTTTGGAGCAGCCTTAATAAAAACAGAATAGCTAGTCGGAGGATGGTCCAGAACTGACTTGATTTATTATTGTCACATGTATTAACATACAGTGAAAAGTATTGTTTCTTGCATACTATGTAGCCAAAGCATACCGTTCATAGTGAAGGAAATGAGAGAGTGCAGAATGTAGTGTTACAGTCACAGCGAGGGTGTAGAGAAAGATCAACTTAATGCGAGGTAGGTCCATTCAAACGTCTGACAGCAGCAGGGAAGAAGCTGTTCTTGAGTTGGTCGGTACGGGACCTCAGACTTTTGTATCTTTTCCCCAATGGAAGAAGGTGGAAGAGAGAATGTCCGGGGTGTGTGGGGTCCTTAATTATACCGGCTGCTTTGCCAAGGCAGCAGGAAGTGTAGACAGAGCTAATGGATGGGAGGTTGGTTTGTGTGATGGATTGTGCTACATTCATGACCCTTTTGTAGTTTCTTTGTGGTCTTGGGCAGAGCAGGAGCCCAGACCAAGCTGTGATACAACCAGAAAGAATTCTTTCTAAAGTTGGTGAGAGTCGTAGAGGACTTGCCAAATTTCCTTAGCCTTCTGAGAAAGTAGAGGTGTTGGTGGGGCTTTCTTAACTATAGTGTCAGCATGGGGGGACCAGGACAGGTCGTTGGTGATCTGGACACCTAAAAAACTTAAAGCTCTCTCGACCATCTCTACTTCATCCCTGTTGATGTCAACACGGGGCATATTCTCCTTTACGCTTCCTGAAGTCGATGACAATCTCCTTTGTTTTGGGCACAGTGGGAAGGGGATGTCCAAATCAGTGATGGAACGGGCCAATGGAAGGGGCACAAGGTGTAGGCTGTCTTCCCAAAACCTTATACCATCATGGCAAAACCCGCCAGTCTCGGGAGAGGAGGCCGGAGTCCCAAAATTGGGTCCCAACTGCCAATTTTTTTTAAGGCCTCCAGAGTGAGCTGGTGTCTGTTAAAACCCTGCCCAGGGTTAACTCTTTATCTTGATGATTTTTTTGGACAGAACTATGGCAGGTAGAAGAGGATGACGGTGCAGGACAGAAGTAGATGGTACCGGGGACCAGTGAAGCGCAATCATGATAATTATTCCTGACCTCCAGACATCATCTCTACTGTTCTTTCACCTCCTCCTCCCTCTCCCTAACACACAGTGAAAAGTATTGTTTCTTGCGCACTATATAGCCAAAGCATACCGTTCATAGAGAAGGAAAGGAGAGAGTGCAGAATGTAGTGTTACAGTCACAGCGAGGGTGTAGAGAAAGATCAACTCAATGCGAGGTAGGTCCACCTCGGCACTTTATTAAAATTTGTTACTTGCAACAACCAATTGGACGATATCCAGGTTTGGGAGGACCACACAAAGGTTTGCTGACCTTGGGTGGGAATTTATGGCCTTGCGGGGGGGGGTGTGAGCGCAGCTGGGAAATCCCACCCCCGGTGTATTGTTTACTGTTAACTATGTGTGTGTTTATGAACCAACATTACCCTGTTTCTCACAGGCTGGGGGCAGAATCACCAGCGTCAACATTACTGACAAACCTCGCGTGGGTGACAACGGCCGCTGCCTATTTCACACTGACGGCAGCAACCCCCCCTCCCCACCCCACCCCCGCCAGCCCCTTCGAAACTCAGCACACACAGCAGACAAAACCTGTCTTTGTATCTCCTCTCCCTCACTCCCTATCTCCAGCTGCCTACCTCGTGAGACGCTGGGAGAAAACGAGACCAGGACGGAATCCGCAGCCACAATGTCAACAAAGAGAATGAGTCCGGACTCGAGGCCCAGGCACAGCTGGTTGGCCTGAAAGGGAAGCAGCTGATCAGAAATCTCCCTTACTGTCTCCGGGTGTAAGCGAGGCTCGGCACTCCCGCTCTCGCTCAGAATCATATCCTCAAGACCCCATCCCAGAGCCTGAAGGCATTGTGGGGCCTCAGGTCTAAATCTAATCTGAAAGACTGTTCCGTGGCAGTGCTGCACTCCCTCAGCGCTGAACTGGACTTTCAGCCTGGATTACAGACTCAGATATCAGCAACTCAGACCCAGAACCCTCGGGCTCGGAGGCAGCAGGACCAGAGGTCACACCTTCAATACTCACTGTCTAGAGATACTAGGCTGATACCGGAGATGAGGGGGTTGGACTATGAAGAGAGGCTGAATAGATTGGGTCTGTACTCGTTGGAGTTTAGAAGGATGAGGGGGGATCTTATAGAGACGTATAAGATAATGAAGGGGATGGATAGGGTAGAAGTAGAGAGATTCTTCCTGCTTAGAAAGGACAGCAGGACTAGAGGGCACAGCCTCAAGATAAAGGGGGGGCGGTTTAGAACGGAGTTGAGGAGGAACTTCTTCGCTCAAAGGGTGGTGATTCTCTGGAATTCTCTGCCCGTTGAAGTGGTGGAGGCTACCTCGCTAAATATTTTTAAGACACGGGTAGATAGGTTTTTGGTAGGCAAGGGAATTAAGGGTTATGGGGAGAAAGCGGGAAAGTGGAACTGATCCACTTCAGATCAGCCATGATCTTATTGAATGGCGGGGCAGGCTCGAAGGGCTAGATGGCCTACTCCTGCTCCTATTTCTTATGTTCTTATGTCTGCAACAGGGTACTGAGAAAAACAGACCACAGCACCCTGAACACACAGCCATCTCCTACACAATTTCACACACACACACACACATATACACATAGCTGCTCACGTGTGCACACACACATACACACGCACGCGCGCATGTACACACACACACACACACACACAATGTACGCACACACACAGGCAGTGACCAAGTGTTGTCAGAGAGGGCAGGCTGACTATACACGATATACTCCGATCGGAACTCGCTCCCTCTACCCAGACACACCAAAGTGCCCTGCTCCCATTTTCCAATGGTAACCCATCAGGAGCTGTGTTTGGATCCCAGCTGAAATTAAATTGATTTTTCGGCCCACTGGGAGAGAGTGGGTCCTCTCCACATTATTCCAAAGGTTAAGGGTCAGTGTACCTCCCCCGCCCCCTCACTAGGTGCACTCCCCCCACCACCCCCCCCCCCCCCCCCCCTTCACTTACTATTCTAGAGAACGTGACGGTGTCTCCTGGCACTGGCACTTCGTGGAGTAGCTGTAATTTTGGTAGACTCCAGATCTTTAGATGTTTTCCTGACGTTTCCTGACTCATGCTGAGTAGTTGGTTGTTATTTGTGTCGTGTTTTAATAGGATCACCTGCAACACATCCCTTCAGGTAAAACCCCAAATTCACGCGCTCTCAATAACCTGCCTCAGCTCAGCGTCTCACACCTCCAAATCCCACTCCAGAAACTCACACAGCCAATCAAAGCGTACACTCCCAGGACGGCACTGAGGGTGTGCTGCATTGGCAGCGGTGCCTCTCTTTAATAAGACATTAGAAATGCCTCAGGTCTCACCGGACCAGTGGCACAGTGGGTTAGCACTGCTGCCTCACAGCTCCAGGGACCTGGGTTCGATTCCCGGCTCGGGTCACTGTCTGTGTGGACATTGCACATTCTCCCCATGGTCTGCATGGGTTTCCTCTGGTTTTGTGCGGGTTAGATGCATTGGCCATGCTAATTTCTCCCTCAGTGTACCCGAACGGGCGCCAGAGTGTGGCATCTCGGGGAATTTCACAGTAACTTCATTGAGGCGTTAATATAAGCCTTAGTTGTGACTCATAAATAAACTTTTTTCCTCTCAATTATTTCTACTGAGCCTCTTCCAATCT